>NW_024070529.1:0-12249 GCF_014754425.2 Oryx dammah
TGTGGTGGGGGAAACTCTAGGGTGGGCCTGGAGATCAGAGTCCACTCTGTGTTCCATGGTCTCTGCTTGGCCCAGCAAACACTGGTTTACTATAGACTTGCTTTTCCATCACCATGTCAATTGCCTCCCTCCCCTCTTGCCTGGAGAATCCCATGGAGGGAAGAGCATGTTAGGCTACAGTGGGGTCGCAGAGAGTCGGACAGGCCTGAAGGACTTCACTTTCACTTTCACTTTCCTCTGAAGTCCCAAACCACAACCTGCAACATCCTCTTTTGTCTTTAGCTAAAGATCATATTAAAGGTGAGGGTTTTGGCCAATTTGGCAAGTTAGTTCTCCTGGGTCTCTCACATATATACTTGCTATTAAACTTGTGTTTGATTTTTCTCCTGTTCATCTGTGTCATGTCAATTTCACTCTAAGACCAACCAGAAGAACCTAGAGGGAAATTCCTCCTTTGCCAACACTGCTATTCACAACTCCTCGTGAGTTTTGTTTTTACTATCGTGGTTTTATCCTCTGAATTATTTTATTTTTTCTCCATTCCCTTTTCAACTATATGTTCCTTTAATTCTGTTCCATTTTATCTATGCATTTATAATCAAATAGTTTTAATTTGAATGTACCATAAGTACATGTACATTTTTAAATACAACAGAGGAAACAGGGTAATTTTCAAAGTAATTATGGAAAATATCTGTCTGGAGTGAAATATAGTATCAAACATGTAAGTTATTTTCTATGAACAATAGTGAATTTACGTGGTATTTTAATGTTTGCAATCTATGAAAATTGGGCATTTTCTTGATCAGTAAATATGATCTAAGAGTCAGACATGATTGAGTGACTAAAGAACAACAGCATCAAAAAATATGATCTAACTTAATGTGACCTCTGATATACAATAAGACCAGTAAAATTATTATCAGCTTAATTCCAATTTTTGACACTTTCTGCTTAAAATATATGCATACATATACATATATATATATATATATAAAACATGACTATTTTCATTTGGAAATTGTTATTTGATTAGGATTCCTTATAGAACCCAAAACAGGTGCTGATCATGAAATCAGAGGCCTCTGAGAATCTAATATTCACTGATCAATGCTGGTGAGAGTCAGCCATTCTTAAGTTTTATGACAAGAAACATAATTGATGTTTATGCTTCAAATAATTCATCAAACCCAGAAGAGTTAAGATGCTGATAAAATCATCTGTCAACTTTATGTATTTATTGGTAAAGAGCAGATTTTGTCCTTTTATTTTGACTATAATAATTTTAATATTTATACTAGGGAGAATGTAAAAGAACAGAAGGTACTCTTCACACTTCTGATTCAGAAAGTAACCTAAACTAAAAGCAGAACTGTGTCAAACAACACCGAGTCTACAGAGACCACAACTGGCTGACAGTGACAAGGTAAGAGACACTTGGATGGGAAGACTTTGCTTGAGAATAAAGCCAAAATACATGGTGTATGTTGTGAAGAAAAATATTTTATGAATAGACTTGAGATTGCAAACCATAAAAGGGCACAGAATGAAAAATATAAAGATTAATCACAATTGTACTTGGGCCCATATACTTATAGATTAATGAAAATGTACAAATCAGAATCAAAAGGAATACTTTTTGGAAAATATTAAAAGAAAGAGATCAAGATTATTCTTATTGAATATTTGAGAGTGTTCAAGATGAATTTTATATCACCTTTGAACATGATCTATTACTGGTAGTTATGTTTGGATACAGACTTTAGCGATATGCAACAAAACTCACAAACATTATAATGAAGGTGGTGGGAAGAAGAAGTTGTCCTCCACCCATCTAGGTTCTCCTGGCTTATCTAGAATAAAATTGACATGAAACAGATAAATGGGAGAAAATCAAACAAAAGTTTAATAACGTATACGTGAGAGAGACTGGAGAGAACTGAATAACTCACCAAATTGGCCGAAATCCTCATCCTCAATACCATCTACAGCTAAAGACAGAAGAGGAAGTTGAGGACAGTAGTTTGAGATTTGAAAAGGAAGGAAGGCACTGAAATGGAGATGGAAAAGCAAATGATTGGTAAACAAGTATTTGCTGGGCCAGGCAGAAACCGTGGAACACAGAGTGGGCTCTGATCTCTAGGTGCTGCCTAGAGTTTCTCCCACCACACCTTGCCCACATTCTTTGCAGATACTGTTATGGACAAGCCCAAGTCGGTGCCCAACAAGGGTCCTCCTGCCCAGTGTCACTCAGGTAGAACAAGACTGTTTGGTTCTAAAGCAAAGAAAGTTTTATTTTTGAACAAAGAATGGAGACGGCTGAGTTCATGCTCTAGAGTCCATCCATGCTCTCCTGGACAGGTGGTGGGCATGAAGCAAGACCTCCCCATCCCCCGCCCAGGGTAAAGCAATTGGAGATTTGTTCCCTGTGGTCCCATATCCCAGGACGAGACCAGCAGGGCAATCAAGAGAGGAGGCTGAGCCCTGCTCAGAGAGAAAAAAACCACATGTCTCAAAGTCAAGGATACCCTCCTGTTTAGAAAGCTCCTTAGAGATCAAAAGGTGAATGACGGTAAGTCTACCTACCCACAGGCCTCTCCAGGGGAATTCATCTTGGCTGAGTGATGTGCATGGACACCTGGGAGGATCCTGAGATATACCAAATATGGACTCAGAACCAGACGACTAAAAATGCTTGGCCAATGGAAACCCAGAAGAAATGCCCCATAAAGCTGATTCAAATTACCACGGAGGCGAGACTCTCTCTGGGTCCGCCTGTGTGTGTCTATCCACACTGCACTCTTTTTTTCCTAATAAACACATGTCTCAATACTTCCTGAAGGAAAGTTACACGGCTCAAAATAGCCTAGAGTTAAAACTCCCCTCCAGGTCCTCCCGACCATTCTACGCAAAACAAAGGACTCTCTCGCCCGAAGGAAAAAAATGGACATTAAGGGTGATAACACCCAGCTCCCAGCTGGTCACAGCCTCTGGCTGACCTCCAGAATTCCTTGCCCCAGCCTTTAAGAGATAACTACTCCGAACAACCTTGGGGAAGAACAGGCCCCCTTAAGACAGTAGATTTCCACATATATATGCCTATATATACTTACTCTTTTCTTGGGTTAGTGCAGCAGCTTACTAATCTGACTGATGCCCCTTCTCACCTCATTAAAGGTGATCTGTTCCTGTAAAGTGTGGTCTCGTTCTTTTTCCAAACCTCGCCTTCTCTAACTAACTCCCTTACCCTACACTTCCCATCTTCTGTGGGAATTCTTTTCCGAAAGGTGAAGGGCCAAAGCCTTGTCCCTGACCGCTGGTCTAGCGGCTAGATTCGGTGCCCTCACTGCCCAGATTCTGCCTCAATTTCTGATCTGGAACTGATGCCCAGCTTCAAGCCGCTACAGGGTGAGGCCACCTGAGATGGCTGCTTCATAGGGATCTCCTCAGTTGAGTGCGGTGAGAGAGGAGTTCTCGCGAGGCAGGAACGGCCACAGGTGCACTTCAGATCTCAGTGCTGGATGCACCGTCTCTGCACGACGGCCGTGGCCATCTTCAGTGGCAGTGTCGGTCCTGCATGAGGCCTGCAGAGCTGAGATGTCGGAGCAGCCCTTTCTCCCTGGCCACCCAGGACTGAGGAGCCAGGTGGAAGGGCTCTGCACGTGGCCCCCTGTGAGCAAGCGGAACTAGACTAAGCACAAAAGCAAAGGAAAAGGTTAGACTTTGTTACTCAGAATTTATTTTTATTTCCTGTGCTTTGTTAATGGGCTGTGCACGTGAAACTGCCTTTCATCCTGCTCGTGGTGCTCGAAGGGCGCTGAGGGGCACCAGTCAAGTCTGTCTTGAGTCACTGTTCCCTGCTGCGTGTGGCCATTGTCCTGACTGCGGGTGGAGGAACAGAGCTTCTCCCGCCACTTCAGTTCCTTCAGCTCGGCCCCAGGTGTTTGTAGCTCTGAGCAATGCCCAATTTAAGATGCGTGGCCCAAATTTCAGCAAGAGAACAATGGGCACATGGCCAAGTTTTCCTGAAAATGAAGGTCTCCAGTTCTTTTGCCCGAAGGCAGAACTGTGCCTTGGTGTCGAGGCTCACCACTGCGGCCTGAATCTCCCTGTTCATGCTTTTGTGGGTTTTCTGCAGAGAAGCCTCAGGTCAAACAGAGGGCCACACGAGTCGTCGGGGGGTGTCGTTGCCCCAGGTTGGGGCTGGGGGGCCTCTTCACTCAGATGCAAAGTCCCCACAGAGTGAGCCCTGCAACTTCAGGGTGTAATGGGCGGTTAGGCTCACCGAGTAGTGTCTGTTCTTCTTAAGAGTGAGTTGGTTTGCAGCTGCAGGTTTTCCCAGTGTTTAGGTTCACCCAGTCTCCTGGCTGGACAGGGTGGAGGCCCGGGTTGGTGGATGCGGTCAGCATATGGTTACTATATTCCATGAGCGCTTTCATGGTTTCTCCCACCTGGAGGGCACCCTTGGGTTGTTCCATTTCAAGTCCGTTCCTTCCCTTGGGCTTGGGGAATGGCTCTACTATGAGTGAGTGAAAGCCGCTCAGTTGTGTGCGACTCTTTGCAACCCCAGGGACTATACAATCTATGGAGTTCTCCAGGCCAGAATACTGGAGTGAGTAGCCTTTCCCTTCTCCAGGGGATCTTCCCAACCCAGAGATCGAACCTGGGTCTCCCACGTGGCAGGCAAGTTCTTTACCAGCTGAGCCACAGGGGAAGCCCCTTATACATCAGTTCAAGTACACTTAACTATAGCTTATCCCTTGAACTAATAATGGCACTGGGAGAAGGGTCATTGGAAGCAACTCAATCCAATTTTCTTGAGTTTCCTGACATAACTTGGCTACGGCCTATTTCAAGGTCTGATTGGACCTCTCTGCTTTCCCCAGTGATTGGGGTCTTGAGGCTGAGTGCAAGGTACATTTTATGATCAAGGCCCTTTGTCATTTGAGACACAAATTCTGAACCATTATCACTTTGTAGGGATCCTGGGAGCAAAAATCTAAGGATTTCTTGTAGTAATGCATTAGGCACTTCAGCTGCCATTTCAGTTCTAGCAGGGAATGCTTCTATCTACCCAGAAAACGTGTCTACTAGCACCAGGAGATACCTGAAATTGCTCGGGACTCTCGGCATGCCAGTGAAATCAAACTTCCAGTGTTCTCCAGGATATGCCCCCCTGGTTCCCATGGACCTTATCTGGGAGCTTCTGGGGAGACTGGTGTTGGAGTTGTTTATTGTGCAGATGAGGCATGTCTCAGCTCTCCAACTGAGTATATTAATACTTTTCATGCCAGGAGATACCATGACTTCAACTGATCAATTGTATAAGGCTTCCTTCCCATAGTGAATTCCCTGATGAGCCTCCCTGATGGCATGACACATGCAGTTTGGAAAAAGGACTATCCCATGTTTATTAACTAGCCACCCATGGGCTCCTAGATCTATAATGAAGTTCCATTTTGGGGCTTTGTCTAATTCTTCCTTTGTACAGACCGGGTAGTAACTGGATGGACCTGGCCTCTTACATAAGAAGGTAACTGCCAAGTTACGAGCCCAGGGATGTACTTCTTGCAGCTGCATCTGCCTTGGCCTTGTTGTTTCCCTTTATTAACTCTGCACTCCCTTTTGGTGACCCCTACAGTGAATCACTGCCACATTTTAGGGAAACTGTACTGCTTCTAAGAGCTTCAGTATGCTTAAGCCGTGTTTCATCAGTCTGTTCTCTGCAGTAAACATATCTCTTTCCTTCCAAATAGCCCTGTGTGTGCGAAGGATAGCATGCAAATACTGGGAATCTGTGTAAACATTTAAGATCTTCCCTGTTCCGAGCTCTAAGGCTCTCTATCAGCTCCATTTTGGGGGCAGAAGTCTGTAGCAGTAGGTTTTGTGCCTCTGTCACTTGGGTCTGGGAGGTGACTGCGTATCTCACCAGCTTTTTTACTCTCTCTCCTAAAATTCCTCCTGTCTGTGAACCATTCCTCTTTGGCATTTGGGAGAGGCTCACTTCCTAGGTTTGGGTGACTGGAATAGATCATGTCTATGATTTCTATATAGTCATGCTCCAGGGACCCCATTTCTGTGGGTAGCAGGGTGGCAGAATGTAGTATGTGACAGGTTTTTATGGTAGCCACTGGGTTGTCTAAAAGCAGAGCCTGAGCTTGATTAGACATTCTGGGACATAGCCGTTCTATTCCCTTAGAAATTAACGAAAGCCTGTATGGAGTCCGTATAGAGATTGGCTGACCAAACTTTCAACTTTTTGCTTCCTGGAGCAGGGTTGTAGTAGTTGCTAGCAGACTAGGAGGCCATCCCTTAATGGTTTGATCTAATTGTTTAAAGAATAAGCAACCACCTTAGTAAGGTGTCCCAGTTTATAAGCTAAAATACCTCAATGGCAGTTCCCCTTCTCTTATAAATGTAAAGGTGAAGGGTTTAGCTAAATCTGGGAGAGCCAGGGAAGTGGCCTAAAGTAATTGCTTTTTGACTTCTTAAAAGGCCCCTTCACATTCTGAATTGCATTCTGAATCACATTCAAAAGGATCATCATCCTTTCCTTTCAATTCTTCATATTGAGGACTAGCTATTAGACCATAGTTAGGAACCCAGTTGTGGGAAAACGTGGCGATCCTCGGGAGACCCCTTAGCTGTTTTCTAGCTTTAGGAGGAGTGAGGCTGCAGATGGCTTCTTTCCTTTCCTGGGGTGGGCTTCTCCGACCTGTGAGGATGAAGCCTAGGTAGTTCATCCTAGTTTGTGGTATCTGATTATTTTCTTGGACGGCTATATCCTTTATCAGCTAGGTGGTTTAGGGTGGCCACAGTGTTTTTTGTCAGAAGCCTCCTTTGTAGGGCTCAGTTCAGTTCAGTCGCTGAGTCATGTCTGACTCTCTGCAACCCCATGAACCACAGCACGCCAGGCCTCCCTGTCCATCACTAACTCCCGGAGTCCACCCAAACCCATGTCCATTGAGTCGGTGATGCCATCCAACCATCTTATCCTCTATCGTCCCCCTTCTCCCCTCAATCTTTCCCAGCATCAGGGTCTTTTTCCAATGAGTTGGGTCTTTTTCCAGTGAGTCAGCTCTTCGCATCAGCTGGCCAAAGGATTGGAGTTTCAGCTTCCACATCAGTCCTTTCAATGAACACCCAGGACCGATCTCCTTTAGGATAGACTGGTTGGATCTCCTTGCACTCCAAGGGACTCTCAAGAGTCTTCTCCAACACCACAGTTCAAAAGCATCAATTCTTCAGCACTCAGATTTCTTTATAGTACAACTCTCACATCCATACCTGACCACTGGAAAAACCATAGCCTTGACGAGATGGACCTTTGTTGACAAAGTAATGGCTCTGCTTTTTAATATGCTGTCTAGGTTGGTCATAGCTTTCCTTCCAAGGAGTAAGCATCTTTTAATTTCATGGCTGCAATCACCATCTGCAGTGATTTTGGAGCCCAGAAAAATAAAGTCAGCCACTGTTTTCCCATCAATTTATATCAAGTGATGGGACCGGATGCCCATCTTAAGGCTCGTGGTTAGAATATCCTCTACATCCCAGAGGAGGTTTCCTTAAGGTCTTCAGCTAAAGTTTCCCCAAAAATGGTGGGGCAGTTTTTTTTTCTTCCCCTTTGGAGATTGGGAGCAGAACCATCCAGCAGTACTGTTTTTTGTTTGTCTGTTCATTTTGGCTTTGCCATATGCCTTATGCGATCTTAGTTCCCCAATGAAGGATTGAACCCAGGCCCTCGGCTGTGACAGCATGGAGTCCTAACCACTGGACCACCAGAGAATTCCCTTTTTGGGGATTTGTTGTTGTTCTTGTTAATTGAAATAGAGTTGATTTACAATATTGTGTTGGTGTCAGTTGTACAGCAAAGTGACTCAGGGCTTCCTTTGCAGATTATGTTCCATGATAGAGGATTATAAGATATTAGGTAATATTCCATGTGTTATTAATGTATATAAACTCCTTATTGTTCATCTGTTTTATGTCTAGTAATTTGTATCTATTGATCCCATATTCCTCATTTGTTCCTCCCCTGACCCCTTTGGTAACCTTAAGTTTATTTTCTATAAGTCGACTGCTATTTTGTACATACATTCATTTATATTATGTTTTTAGAGTCCCCATATAAGTGATATCATATACTATTTGTTTTTCTCTGACTTGTTGCCTTGAGCAAGATATTCTCTAGATCCATTTATTTTGATGCAAATAACAATATTTTATTTTTTATAGCTGAGTTATATTCCATTGTGTGTGTGTGTGTGTGTGTGTGTGTGTGTGTGTGTGCGTGTGTATCTTCTTAACTCAATCATCTGTTGAGGGACACTTGGATTGTTTCCATATCTTGGCTATTGAAATAGTGCTGAAGCACAAGCTGGAATCAAGATTGCCGGGAGAAATATCAATAACCTCAGATATGCAGATGACACCACCCTTATGGCAGAAAGTGAAGAGGAACTAAAAAGCCTCTTGATGAAAGTGAAAGAGGAGAGCAAAAAGGTTGGCTTAAAGCTCAACATTCAGAAAACTAAGATCATGGCACCTGGTCCCATCTCTTCATGGGAAATGGATGGGGAAACAGCGGAAACTGTCAGACTTTATTGTTTTGGGCTCCAAAATCACTGCAGATGGTGATTGCAGCCATGACTTTAAAAGACGCTTACTCCTTGGAAGGAAAGTTATGACCAACCTAGATAGCATATTGAAAAGCAGAGACATTACTTTGCCAAGAAAGGTCTGTCTATTCAAGGGTATGGTTTTTCCAGTGGTCAGGTATGGATGTGAGAGTTGGACTGTGAAAAAAGCTGAGCACCAAAGAATTGATGCTTTTGAACTGTGGTGTTGGAGAAGACTCTTGAGAGTCCCTTGGACTGCAAGGAGGTCTAACCAGTCCATCCTAAAGGAGATCTTTCCTGGGTGTTCATTGGAAGGACTGATGCTAAAGCTGAAACTCCGATACTTTGGCCACCTCACGCGAAGAGTTAACTCATTGGAAAGTACCTTGATGCTGGGAGGGATTGGGGGCAGGAGGAGAAGGGGACAACAGAGGATGAGATGGCTGGATGGCATCACTGACTTGATGGACGTGAGTTTGGGTGAACTCTGGGAGTTGGTGTCGGACAGGGAGGCCTGGCGTGCTGCGATTCATGGGGTTGCAAATAGTCAGACACGACTGAGCGACTGAACTGAACTGAACTGATATGAACATTGGGGTGCATTAATCTTTTCAAACTAAAACGTTTGTTTTTCCAGATATATACCTGGGAATGGAATTGCTGGATTGTATGGTAGCTTTGTTTTCAGGTTTTAAAGGAATCTGCATGCTGTTTTCCATAGTGGCTGCACCAATTTATATTCTCACCAACAGTGTAGCAAGGTTCCCTTTTCCCCACACCATCTCCAGCATTTATTATTTGTGGATTTTTTTTTTTTATTATAGCCATTCTGAATGGTACAAGGTGAAATCTCATTTTTTAATTTACATTTCTCTAATAATTAACAATTTTGAACATCTTTTCCTGTGGCTGTTTGCCATCTATATGTCTTCTTTGGAGAAATGTCTATTTAGGTCTTCTCCCATTTTTTTTTTTGATTGGGTTGTTTTATTGATGTTGATTTGTATGAGCTCTTTGTATATTTTGAAAATTAAGCCTTTGTCAGTTGCTTCATTTGCAAATATTGAGTTGACCAAGAAGTTCGTTTGGATTTTTCATAAGATGGCAAGGAAACCCTGAATGAACTTTTTTGCCAACCCAATATTTTTCTCCCATTCCGTATGCTGTCTTTACATTTTGGTGATGGTTTCCTCTGCTGTGCAAAGCTTTGAAGTTTAATTAGGTCCTATTAGGTCTCTGCCGATTGTTAGCAAGCTAGCATGTGTGCGTTCCTTGTGAGAAGAATCTAGGCTTTTCCAGACTTTCTACCTATCCCAATAAATTTCCCAGCCATCAAAGGGGCTTGTCTCCTCTGCATAGGATGTCCAGTCTGTGGCTTGACACACTTGCCTCCCAAGGTGAGGATCCTCTTCTTTTCCTTTCAGATCCTTCCAGGGAGGGAAGGCCTGACCCTATACGTTTTTTCTGTCCTACCTGGTTACGTGGAAATATTTCTTGCCTATAATCTTTGGTTGTATAGAAGTTCTTCTGCCAGTTTCTGGTTAGTTTTATGTGAGAATTGTTCCACATGTAGATGTATTTTTGATGTGTTTGTAGGGGGAGGTGAGTTCCATATTCTACTCTGCCAACTTGATCCATTCTCAGTCTCTAGAGTGCTTCTCTTGTGCTTTTGGATCCTGCCACTCAAGAGAAGAAGCTTCTTGTGACTCTAGAGCTAGTGGAATGCAAAGGAAGTCATCTTTTAAATCCAGTACAGAATACCAAGTCCTGGTGGACAATAGAGCAGTCACGAAGGTACAGGTATTAGGGACTACTGGATGTATATCCTCAGTGGTTTCACTGACTGCCCTCAGGCCCTGTGCCATCCAATATTCCTTATTGGATTTCTTTATAGGGAGAATGGAGGCTTCCCTGGTGGCTCAGATGGTAAAGAATCTGCCTGTGATGGAAAAGACCTGGGTTTGATCCCTGGGTCAGGAAGATCCCCTGGAAAAGGAAATGGCAACCCACTCCAATATTCTTGCCTGGAGAATCCCATGGACAGAGGAGCCTGATGGGCTATAGTCCATGGGGCGACAAAGAGTCAGACACAACTGAGCAACTAACACTTGTCACTTGTAAATATAGGAAGAATAGAGGTATTACAGGCTGATTGTCATGGCCTAATATGGCCCTGGTCACTTAGGCCCTGCATAACAGGGGCTATGCCCAACAAGGCCTCCCGGAGGAAGAGGATACTGTTTTCTACTGGGACATGTATATCTAGGTTTTAGACGGACTATCATGGCACTGGCTACTCCAGTTTGTTCCACCCATCCCTGGGCCCATACCTCAGGATAACTCTGGAAAGATCAACTTGCTCTGTCCGGGGAGGTATAGTCTCAGCCATTAACACTGTGATCATACACCCTCTTTCTAAGGGGACCCCAGACTCCAATTTGTCTCCCTCTAGACGGATAGTAGCCCCCAATCTATATAAGATCTCTCTTCCTAGTGGGGT
The DNA here is from genome assembly GCF_014754425.2 of Oryx dammah. Taxonomy (NCBI): domain Eukaryota; kingdom Metazoa; phylum Chordata; class Mammalia; order Artiodactyla; family Bovidae; genus Oryx; species Oryx dammah. The sequence goes on from NW_024070529.1 coordinate 11,119, forward strand.
ATAGAGCATTCAGGGACACACAGAAAGGAATGGAGAAGTGTGTGTTCACCCAATTTATATTCAAATGATTCTGTGAATATCCACTCTTGGGCCTTCCCTGATACTCTCATAATTTTACAACTCATGTGAATTGAGTTTGCATGATCTGGTGTTCAGAACTGAGTAAGCGGCACTGGTGTTGACTAAGAATTCAACAGCCTTCCCCACTCTGTCTGAAGTCAGTCAGGGCTCCTCACGGTCAGCTGGAGTGCCAGTTTAGGCCCTGTCATCCTTTTTCTACTTGGACAGTCTGCCTTCCAGGGTAGTGACTGGGATATGCGATTTCTATCCCCCTTCAGGCAGTCTCTCTTCCAATGTCCCTCCTGTTTAACTATGCTGCACTTATTGGGTCCCAGTTTCCTTGGCTTTCTATCTTTCCGTGGGACCTGGGGTCACTCACCAGAGAAGTCTCCATGGGCAGTTAGTCCAAATTCTCGTGCTGACTGACATCAGAGAGCAATAGCCAGTCGGTGGGTCTCTCGGCCATTTTATCCCCTGACTTCTTCTCCTCTGCTGCTGCTGCTGCTAGGTCGCTTCAGTCTTGTCTGACTCTGTGCTGCAACTCCATAGACAGCAGCCCACCAGGCTCCTCTGTCCCTGGGATTCTCCAGGCAAGAACACTGGAGTGGGTTGCCATTTCTTTCTCCATTTCCTCCTCTGTATCTTGTTTATTAAATACCTGGTAGGCAACCTTGATCAGATGAAAAGTGGGGCTATCTGGTTCTATTTCCACTTTCTGAAATTTATGGCTAATGTTGAAGCACTTTGGGAAATGAGAAATAGCACCTCAGGATTGCCTTTCCTTCCAAGGACTCAATCATCAATAGCATAGATTCAGAGGCATCCCCTGAGGCTCTAGGAATGCCAAAGGGTTTTTCGTTGGCTCTGATCAATTTCCTTTACCTTATTCCACTTGCTGGGTTTCTTTTCTGCTTCCTGGATTCTGTTTAGGATCATAATTATATAACGGGTCAGCCTCTGTCTTCCACTCCCTTCTCCTTTGTCTCGGTGGTCCCAGTTGGGTCCATTATCTGGGAGCCCTTGATCCCCTAGTCTGAAAATAGCACCATGTGCATTGTTTCTGTTCTGTTC
>NW_024070530.1:0-6148 GCF_014754425.2 Oryx dammah
GGGGGGGCACATCCGCCGTGGGTGTGAGGCCTGGGGCGGTGGGGAGCACCTCTCCTCTGACGAGCCGGTCACCAGCACCCTCCATCATGCACGCGTCACACACGAAGCCACGCTGGCTGCGTGAGCAGGTGTGCGGGTGTGCCCCGCCGCGAACCCGGGGCCAGTGGTCCGCACAGAGCATGGCCCGCTTGCCGCCGCTGTGGTCACAGCCCGCGTGCCGTCAGGACAGGGTCGTTGCAAGCGGAGCTGACGCTGTTCTTGGCTGACAGGCGGGAGAGAGACACAGCAGCACTGAGGAGAGGCTGCGCCAGCTAGCGGCCCAACTGGAGGAGAAGAGCAAGGAGCTGTCTTGGGTGCCTGTGGGCCAGAGACGCGGCTGGGCAGGCCGGCGCTGCCTTTCTCTGCCACTCCAGTCTCTGCCGTGGAGTGAGCGTGTGTGGCCCTGTCTGCTGATCCAGGCACCCAGCCTCGGGAGCAGGGCCAGATGTGGTCGCCCGTAGGTGGTGGGCAGGGGCCAGTGGGTCCCCACGTTCAAGGAGGACATTTGTTGCTCTGACCAGCCAGGCCAGGGAGCTGCTCAGGATACAGTTGGACCTTACCAGTGCCCCTCAAACAAACCTGAGGGTGCCAGCCTGAGGCCCGTGAAACTGAAGGCATGGTGCCCAGGTGTGGAGGTGCTTACCTCAGACGTGGCGCTGGAGTCCCACATGCCAAACTGCTGGTGCAGACGTGGTGTGTGTGTGTAGGATGGCTGCTCCTAGGCAGGAGGAGAACCGTAGTTGCGCTGCGACAGAAGGCGCGCCAGGAAAGGGCGATGGTGCAGGCTCTCATCAGAGAGCCCTGAGAGAGGTATCCCGGAAGGGTTGGCCGCGCAGCGGTACAGACCATCCAGGAAATGGAGGGGGGATCCCAGGTCCAGCCTCAGGTGTCAGGACTGTCCCCAGCATAGCTGTGTTCTGGGCCTGGACTGCAGAGCCTCACATGCGGGCTCCTAGGGGGCCGGGGTTCTGACTCCCATCATGAGACCTCGGTGAGGCTCCCTCCCTGCTTAGGCAGAGAGCTCAAAATCTCCGGATCAGGGGTGCGCATCCTTACTTTCAGAACTGCTGCTCAGAGGCTCTTGAGATTGGGATGCTGTTTATGACTAAGCCAATTCAAAGTAAACTTTTGTTTTGCTTTAAAAATATTTGAATGCCGATGCCTTATTGGGGAAGCTGTGACAGGTTTTATTTCCTTGGGCTCAAAAATCACTGCAGATGGTGACTGCAGCCATGAGATTAAAAAATGCTTGCTCCTTGGAAAGCTATGACAAACCTAGACAGCATATTGAAAAGTAGAGACATTGCTTTGTCGGCAAAGGTCCATATAGTCATAGCTATCGTTTTTCCAGTAGTCACGTATGGATGTGAGAGTTGGACCATAAAGAAGGCTGAACACTGAAGAACTGATGCTTTTGAATTGTGTTGCTGGAGAAGACTCTGTTTAACAGAAAATATTTAACAGAAAATAACCTGTCAACCCACTCCAGTACTCTTGCCTGGAAAATCCCATGGACGGAGGAGCTTGGTGGGCTGCAGTCCATGGGGTCGCGAAGAGTCGGACACGACTGAGCGACTTCACTTTCACTTTTCACTTTCCTGCATTGGAGAAGAAAATGGCAACCCACTCCAGTGTGCTTGCCTGGAGAATCCCAGGGACTGTGGAGCCTGGTGGGCTGCCATCTGTTGAGTCGCACAGAGTTGGACACAACTGAAGCAACTTAGCAGCAGCAGCACCAGCAACCTGTGTTTTAACTTTTTATGATGGAATATTTCAAACATGCACAAAAGTGGACAGAGTAGTATAATAAATAGCCATGACCAATCAATTAGCCTCAGCAATTTATAACACAGGGCCAATCTCAAATATATCATTCTTTTGTCTTCTCTCCATTTTTTTATATACAGTAGGTCCTAAAACAGCTTTTTAAACCATGAAATTGATGCTCGTTTTATAAAACACAGACTTTCCAGCTTTGTTATTCCATTTAAAAATTGCTTGAGGTAATTATTTCCAGTGTTTTAATATGAATTTTCATATTGGAAAAGATCCTGATGCTGGGAAAGATTGAAGGCAGGAAGAGAATGGATGACAGAGGACGAGATGGTTGGATGGCAGTTTTGAGAGTTGGTGATGTGCAGGGAAGCCTGGCATGCTGCAGTCCATGGGGTCGCACAGTCAAACATGACTGAGCAAGTGAACTGAACTGAATATGAATTATCATTGGAAGAAAAGCTATGAGCCACCTAGAGAGCATATTAAAAAGCAGAGATATTACTTTGCCATCAAAGGCACACCTAGTTAAAGCTATGGTTTTTCCAGTAGTCATGTATGGATGTGAGAGTTGGACCATAAAGAAGGCTGAGCACCAAAGAATGGATGCTTTTGAACTGAGGTGTTGGAGAAGGCTCTTGAGAGTCCACTGGATTGCAAGGAGATCAAACCTATCAATCCTAAAGGAAATCAGTCCTGACTATTCATTGGAGGGACTGATGCTGAGGCTGAAGCTTCAATACTTTGGCCACCTAATGCGAAGAACTGACTCACTGGAAAAGACCCTGATGCTGGGAAAGACTGAAGACAGGGGAAGAAGGTGCAACAGAGGACGAGATGGTTGGATGTCATCACTGACTCAGTGGACGTGAGTTTGAGCACCTTGTGGGAGACAGTGAAGGACAGGGAAGCCTGGCGTGCTGCAGTCCATGGGGTCACAAAGAGTCAGACACGACTGTGTGACTGAACAAGAGCAATCGTGACAAAGAATTCAAGTGATGTTTCATGTAAAGAAAACTATGTGAAAGTCTATCTCCACTGGCTTCTTTTCCAAAATGAATCTTCTCACTTTTTGCTTTATAAATTGAATTCTTTTTACACCCTTAATCCAGAATCAAGCTTCTGTTTATATACTGGGAAATTCCTCCACCAATGTGTGTGTAAGCCGATCCCCTTTCAAGTGTACTTGTTTCTGAGTGTAAATCTGCTTGCTCTTCGAGCCGCTTCGACAGGAAATGGCTGGTGACACTAAGGTCCCCCAGGTGGTCTGCCAAAGAGAAGTGTTGGGAGTGACCTTTGACCAGTGAAGTCCCTGCCTCCCTCTGCACCTGCCCGTCTGCTCTGGGGATGCTCAAGAGCCCACCAGAGGTGGCCGTGGGAGGGGACCGCCTCGGGAACCAGGGCACAGGCCGCTCACGTCGCGGCTCCCCGGTGCTTTTAAAAGAACGACTGTACTTGCTCTTGAAGTTAATGAGTTTTCGTTTTTCCTATTTTAGGCAAGGCAAAGAGAACAAATGAACGACGAACACAACGAACACTCATCAGATACTGTGGATAAGCTTCTGTCTGTTTCAGATGAGAGGCTTCAGCTTCATCTGAAGAAGAGAATGGCTGCTCTGGAGGATAAGGTGAGCCAGTTTCACGGCCCCTTTACAAGAGGCGCATGTGGCCTGGCCTGGCTCGGCCCGGTCTGTGTGCGGGGGAAATCTCCAGGACAGGAGTTGGAAAACTCCCATAGAGGGCCCCAGAGTGAAAGTCTCTACTGGTTAGAGTAGCAGCATTTCATGCTAGGCAATAAGCGTGACAGCATCCACAGGCAGTGTGTAGAGGAGCAGACACAGATGTGTGCCCGCAACCCTTACAGAAAGCATCAGGGAGGCGGATCCACCGATGGCCCCGATGTCACCAGCCGCTGTGCTGGGACATTCTTCTAGGTCCACCCTCTCCCCTTCGTTTCTCTCTTAGAAGTTTATTTCTGGGGCTTTGCTGGCAGTCCAGTGGCTGGCAGCCTGCCTTGCGAGGTCAGGGACGCAGGTTCGATCCCTGGTGGGTGAGCTAAGATCCCACGTGCCACGCGGCAGTCACATCAAAGGAATCGCGCACGATGGAGCTAAGGCCCGATGTAGCCAAATCAATAAGTTTAGTTCAGGATCGTTTTTATAATGTGATAGAAAAGATTGAAGCAAGTAACAGCATGCATTCTCATATTCCAACTCCAGCCATCTCTCTTTTTCTTTGCTTTGGAAAATGTCTGAGAACCTCTATCAGAGCAGCTCAGTGGGCTACAGTCTGGTTCAGGTTTGGTGAAAACCTGTCCCAGCTGCACCGGTTCCCTAAAGACGAGGCCCAGAACCTTCGCCGAGGTCGGTGCTTGGGCGACGCTCATCTGAGAGAGACCCAGGGTCACTACAAGTTCTGCGGCACATTTTTCCCCCACAAAACCCAAGATGACACCCACACCTCACTAGAGAGCTCACTTCACCCTGACCTGTGCGCTGGCCCTGAGGTGGGGATAGTTTTGTCTCAGGTTTCAATTTTGCACGTGAAACCTGCGCCAGTTTCCTGAGTGACCACTGAACTGCAAAAGCTGAAAGCAAGTATAAAGCAGTTTCACTTACCCCAGGGACCTGGCCTCCTTGGATCTAGAAGATCAGTCGGGGAAGGAGGAGTTTTTCTGTGTACAAGTTAGTGTGAACAGTTGTCGTCCGGCTTGGTGCCGACACTTCACTCTGGGCGCGAGGTCCGCCCCTCATCCCGAGGAGCTTTATGCTTTCAGACAGGAGAGTAGCCATCCCGCAGTCCATGCAACGTCTGTTAAGAATTGACTCAAAAGCACTGTGTGTATCTTTTTCAGAATTCTCTCCTATGGGAAGTTGAAAATGCACAAAAGCATTTAGAAGAAATGCAAACCGACAAGGTCCTTAAATCTCTAAATCCTTTAGAAATTTGTTAAGAGCTGAACTGAGCTGGGTTCACTGTTACAGTTACTACAGATGCTTAGCGGAAGTGGAGTTGCATTTTCCTTATGGCTAGTCCACTGCTGTAGCGTGTATAGCATTTCCGGTTTTGAACATTGAACGTGATTTGCATTATAGGTGGATTTAGAGTGTGTGGCCGTTGTGTGTGGTTCAGAATTCTGAGTAGTCCTTTCTGGGTTCACCCGAAAGCTGAGACAAAGCGTGAGCCTTTCACGTGGACAGTGCTGTCCATCAGGAAGATAATATGAGCCACATACACAATGTAAAATTTCCTAAAAATGAATGGGCTGCTATCCATGCTTTTTTCACTGCGAGTCTTGAAATCTGTGTGATTTCCACATCGAGCTTTGCACCGGCCTGGTCACATCCTCAGTGGCTGCGCAAGGCGAGTGACTGCCGTGGCCGACAGCACAGAGCTGCCAGGTTGAGTCGAGTGACTCGGAAACTTGGCCCGTTTGACTTGTTTGACCCCATGAGGAAGTGAAGTGGGGTGTAGGGGAATGAATGTGAGGAATGCCCAGGAATGAATGTGAGGTCCATGGAGACAGTTTAAAGCAATGAGAGGAGCGAGGGAAATAGAGTGAGTCTTGTCCCCTGCCACCCAAATCCCGACCCCAAGTCCAGCTTCTCTCTATAGAATTCATTGTGGTCAGTGGGTTGCCATGTTTCCTCCAGGAGCTTTTCTACACTTGAGATGTAACTTCTTATTCATTACGGTTTATAAGGGTTAGTATTGTTCTGAGTGTTTATATTTGTATGGGACACTTAGAGTACAGTTTCTCAGAATTCAAATGTTCAGAAATGGGCGATTTTAAGGCAAGAGAATGGAGAGGATGTGCTGATCGGGCTGATGGGGGTGACCCCATAGGCAGCTAGTTCGCTGGAGCAGAGCAGGAATGATGGCAGGTGGTCCTGGAGCCGGGAAAAGGGGTGGCCCAGCCCTGGGGAGGGGTCGTGACGAAGACAGAAAGCGAGGGTGCTGGCCACGGGGGACAGGGAGCCGGCAAGCCAGCAGCTCGTTGCCCCTCCGTTGCTTTGAGGTCATGTCTGGGAAAACAAGGCAGGACCTGGGTGAGAGTGGGGCAGGGGGGAGATTTGAGGAGAGAAGGGTGTGAGGTGTGAGAGCGGGAGGGCGGCACGGGGCCCAGCAGGCACTCTCCCCTGCGTCTTAGACGACAGGGCCGCCCTTGCGGTGTGAGGGGCCATCCCCAGAACAGCCCGAGGGCCTGTGCCCTGAGAGGAGAGCCACGGGAGGCTGGCCCTCCCGTCCCCTGGCTGCCCCTGCTCACTCCTGTCTGTGCGTGTTCAGACCAGCCTGGATATCAGAGGGCTGGGAAACCGTGAGGACGGCACTCCTC
>NW_024070530.1:6248-12245 GCF_014754425.2 Oryx dammah
TGAGGAGAGAAGGGTGTGAGGTGTGAGAGCGGGAGGGTGGCACGGGGCCCAGCAGGCACTCTCCCCTGCGTCTTAGATGACAGGGCCGCCCTTGCGGTGTGAGGGGCCATCCCCAGAACAGCCCGAGGGCCTGTGCCCTGAGAGGAGAGCCACGGGAGGCTGGCCCTCCCGTCCCCTGGCTGCCCCTGCTCACTCCTGTCTGTGCGTGTTCAGACCAGCCTGGATATCAGAGGGCTGGGAAACCGTGAGGACGGCCCTCCTCGGGAACTAGTACCGGTGATGACCGGTGGGGGAGACCCAGCGGCTGCGGAGCTGAAGGATTTTTTTTTCTTAATTTTCCTTCAGCCTGGCTGATGGAAGCAAGGATGTATTTCTGTAATTTTCGGTTTTTGTCTCTGACTCCATCAGCCCACCCTTGTGAATAACCTCATAGGATTGCCTTCCGTCCACGCTGAGACCTGAATGTCACCAGGCCATCTAGGAACTGGATTCTCCTCCTGCCCGTTTCTTCAGTACTGCTCGCTTAAGAGATGGCAGTATCTCATAAGCATGGCCCACTTGTCCAAAGTCAGGGCTTCCATGTAAAATTGTGTTCAGTTCCTGATAGACTTGAGGTGCCCAGAATGTTGCTGACGAGACATGGTCCTCTCATGCCCAGGTGCAGCCCCTGAAAGATCAGGACCAGGAGCGCGGGCAGCAAGCCAGCGTGCTGGCCAACGTGGCCCAGGTGTTCCAAAGTGAGGAGGGCGTGTCTGACGGCAAGGGCGATGGGGTCACCCTCTTCAGCTCTCCCGCTCCACGGTCGCCCAGCGGGCAGGCCGATGCCAAGACTCCGGCCGTGAGGATTCAGGAGCAGCTGCACAAGATCAACGAAGAAACCTGGTGGGTGCGCCTGAGCCCAACTCCCCGGAAACTCAGTTTCTCTGAGGAGCAGTCTTCTGCTTAGAGAAGTCTGAGTGTTCCATAGCAAGAAAACAGACTTCAGGTCTGCTTCGAGAATTTTCAGTTCTGAGATTGCCCTTGATTATAGAGCTCAGTCAGCCAGGGCATTCTGTCCACAGTGTGGTGTCAGCACTCTGGGGGGGGGGCGTTGTGGGGTGTCCCCCCCTCAGCTCTGGGCCCCAAGGTGGGTGAGGTGCCGAGGCAGTGTCCCCTGTGGCCCGTGCACCCTCCAGCACTGAGGGTTCACCCTCGTGTGTCCCTCGGAGCCTTCCACGTTCTGATGAAAATCCACCTGGAGCAGAAAAGCCGGGGTTCTGGGGTTGGCAAATTCCCACTCAGATCTGCATTTTCCTTTTTAACTGAATGCATTGTAAAGATTGGCTTGTTGTAAGACAGTGATCCAAGGACATGTGTTTGAGTTTTTCTCATCTCATCGGTATATTTAAAATGTTTTCTTTAGACCCAGTCTTGGCAGCTAGAACAGTTTACAAAACAGGATAGAACCCAAAGGCCTGCCTCGTGGTGAGCAGGGGGCCCTGGGTCTGGGTGCAGCCGGGTGGCTGGGGGCCCCGAGGCCTGCCTGGTGCCACACCTGCACAGCTGTGCCTCCTGTCCCAAGTCCACGTTCAGCGTGGCCGCAGGCCGGTGACCATGCACAGGACCTGGCAGAGCTGCTGCTCAGATCGTTCTCATCCCGTCACCTCTGGCTGAGGTGCCCGTTCCTGCCGGTCGAGTGCAGGGGGATTGGGGAAAAGACAGTGGTGAATGGCACAACCAGCAAACGCAGATGGTGCCGCCTGCTCTTTTGATGCTGAGACAGACTGCTTTGTGGGCCGTGTTTGAGCACAGAGAAGCTCAGAAAGATTGTCTCTCCTCATCCCCATAGGAAATTTAGAACAGTTATATATTAATATTTTTATTTTTACAGCAAGTTGTCAGGTAAAAGTGATTTTTCCTTATGTCACAAGTTGACTTGATGTAAATGGTAAATTCTGTCCATCAACTTGTCAACAGTGAAAAACTTTCAAGAGGTATAAGTAGAAGTGAAACTGGAGAGTTTACTACCTGTAAGGATCTTGTATTTTAATTGGAAAATCATTTTATTTGCTAACCATGCATTTAATGTGTATATCAAATCACCCGTGACACATGAGGGGAGAAGAGCAGGAACTGTGAATTCTAGGTGAATGTAGCACATTGACATGAATCCAGAAACTCACACAAAGCTGGTGGAGAACTTCATCAAGTGATGCGTTTGCACATATACAAGCTTAAAAAACAATGAAAAGTTCAACTCAGCACTTCATCTGGTCTGGAGACTTGTGTTCAGAAACGCCAGCTTGCTCGTGAATCGCTGTTTTGGTTATACGGAGTTCTGGATTCCCAGTGGAAACGATTTGAGGCACTGACGTGCATCTCTGCCCTGAGAGCAGGGAAGGTAAAGGTTGTCAACTTCAGGTATCTCCTCACAGGGAGAGTCACCACCCAGGCCCCATCAGAATGTTAGAGTAAATAAGTCAAATCCAATGTGAGTGATCAGGGGCCACTTTGTAAGACTCAATCATAAGTTATTCTAAGTTTGAGAATATTCAAAAGAGGGAAAGCTGAACCTTTTTGCTGAGATGTTAGCTGAGCAGCTCTTCCTGGAATTTGCTAATCGTGACACAGAATGCAAGCCCAAATTTGCTGTCCAGACATGTTCCTCTGCTGACAAAGGCAGGTGATGATTTCATTCTGTTTTAGGTTGATCCGACAGAAGGAGATCAGGGATCGGTGGACCGAGGAGACTGAGAGCAGGGTGGGCAGTGGGAGCTTAAGCAACCTTCGGCGCTTTAAATCCTCGGACTCCCTCAACCTGACTCCCGCCTCCTTGGATGCCGGCTCCTCCCCGCCCAGCAGAGGGCGCTCCAAGCCCGAAAGGAGGCAGCACAGCCCTGAGCGGGAAGTATACAAGCTGTGCTTCGTGACTCCGGTATGTGTCTGCCTCCTCCCTGCCGCGTCCCTCCCCGAGCATACTGGTTTTCTTTTGTTTGTTTGTTTTTTCTCTTTTTACCCAGAAGAAAATCAGGTACATTTGCTATGCTTAGAGGTCTAAGATTTTTAAAACTACCTAGTCTTGAATCAGGCTTCCCTAGTGCCTCAGACGGTAAAGCGTGTGTCGGCAATGCAGGAGACCCGGGTTGGATCCCTGGGTTGGGAAGATCCCCTGGAGAAGGAAATGGCAGCCCACTCCAGTATTCTTGCCTGGAAAATCCCATGGAGCGCGAAGCCTGGTAGGCCACTGTGCACGGGGCCGCAAAGAGTCGGACACGACTGAGTGAAATCATTCCATAATCGCACAGCGAGAGATGAGTGTTGCTATTTGGACCCCTGGCTTAGGAATCTAAAGTGGTCTGCTCGCTGATGGGCCTGGCCACGCGCTCAGGCCAGCTCTGCGTGTGAAACCAGCTTAAAAGCCCGGTGCCCCAGGGCCCCAGTGAAGAAGTCTGGCTTCCTCACTCTGCCGAGTCTGAAAACGGGATGACGACCTAGGGCTTTTGGTGACAGAGTGTGCGGCTCTAAAGCACACGTTCCAGCTTTCTTCCATTGTTAGCTTAGGTTTTGAGAGTGCACTGCTGTGTACCCCATGAAATCACGTTTACAACCCTCTGCTTTGTAACTGCACTTGTATTATCACTTCTTTTTGGTTACCACCCGTTTCGTGTTAGCTGCATTGTTAGTCGGAATCTAATTAAATTAACTGAATCATTTAGCGCATGTGAAGTGGTAACTAGTCCATTCTGTGGTCTTTGGAGACACTGTTTTTCTAATTTGCATATTGGTTAATGAGTTGATATTTAGAATTCTTTGACGATTTCTCTGTAGTTTCACGATTGATTTCTTTCCGAGTATTTGTAGAAGAACAGTTCTGTATATTTTGTCCTGCTGTTGGAGTTCTCTGACGGCGTGTCTGCTTTCATCCTTGGTTTTGATTTCCTGGCTCATCCTGTTGTCTGCTTAGTGGTTGTCAGTCCAGACCCCAGCTTCCCACCACTGCCCCGCCTCGCCCCCGAGGCTGCAGCTGACCCACCCATCTCCCCTTCCCCGTCCTCCCACCTGCTCTGGTCATAGCAGCGCTGTGGTCTACAGCAGGTGTCCCCTTAGTCGGGTTTGTGCTTTGTCTTCATGTCTCATCAAATGGTGTTTTTCCCCCATAGCAGTAAGTTTGAGTTAGCATATCACTATGCAGTTACAAGCATAATGTAGATGGATCCTAAACCACATATCATGTGTAATTCATAAATGAGATTATCCTTACCTAAAGAAATGATCTTCTTCAGTGTAGAATTATTGGACTTTTGACACAATATCCTTTCTGTGTTGGTGCTTGTTTTGAAGACTATAAATCTCATCAGCTTTTGCACAGTTAATGTCTCTACTAGACTCTTTAAAAAAGCATCTTCTATGGTTCATAAAATGTAAAGACGGCACCTGCTATTATGCTAGCTTTCTTTCTTACGTATTTTCACAGGGAACCTGCTTTAATAAATTTATTTTGAGAAGTTTTCAATCAAATTCTAGGTAAGCATTTTACATTAATGTCCAATAGGTGGTTCGATTTGTTCAGTGTTAAAATAGGTATTATGGTAACTTCCTCATCAGTTAAAGTACTATTTTAAAGTATAACATGTTTTTTATGGAGAGAAACTAACTTATAGAGAAGTTTGCTTGAAATTAAACAACCGTTAAGAGCCTTTATCGTACAGAATGCTGTGCTTTAATAAATCATGATGTTGTAATAGAATTGTATCTTCCTGAGTAATAATTTATAGTGTTTCTCTAGTAAATCTTGAATAGCTTATTTAATTTCTGTGGTCAAAAAGAATGTTCTGTTTCCAGTTACATGTTCTCTTAATCTTCATCTCACTTATATGTTTGCCATCATTTTTGTTATACTGTATTTGTCTATACTGATTCTTGAATTTTTAGCTTCAAAGTCGCAATAAATCTGGTTTCTCTTCATTTCTTTGCATGCATCTATCAGCCTAGTGATTTAGGGAAGCATTATCGAAAGGTAAACTATATAGTGATTTAGGGAAGCATTATCGAAAGGTAAACTATATAGTAATTTAGCATGCCCTTGTTTCTCTGTGAAGTATTAGAGAGTCCTTATCATTTTCCATGAATGAAGACTGTGTGGTTATGTACTGGTGAATAATTGACATTTTAATGGAAGTAATGAAACTCAGCCACCACTTAAAGTATGCTGATGGTTCTGTTGGAAATAGGTCATTTGTTGGGACGATTGTAACAGTTTGCCTATCTCCCACTTGTTTGCCTTCTAATCATCTCATGCTTATTTATAATAGACATAGTATTATTTATTATTTTAAAATTTTTCTTTACTTATTTCTGTGGCCATGCTTATGGGATCTTAGTTCCCCAACCAGGGATCAGACCGGTGTCCTGGCAGTGAAAGTGCCAAGTCCTAACGTCTGGACCAGCATGGAATTTCCGCTTAGAGTGTTTTTTTAAACAAATGACTGAATCAGAGCCATAGAAGTTAGATTTGGGGGAAGCCAATTTAATGACGGTGGGTAGCAGTGTGCAGGAGACTCTGTGCGCCAGGCACCGTGTCGAGTGCTTTCCAAGTCTGTCATCTGATCCCGCAGATGCCCAGGTGAGGTCCAGGCTGCTGTTATCCCCATTCAGCAGACAGGGACACTGAGGCTTATAGAGACCGAGCACCGTGCCCAGGCTCCCACACCCAGCAGTGTGGTTCGGACCGGTCTGATCAGAGCCTGGACACTTCCTGTGGTGCCGTCCAGCCCGCTTTGCTCCAGAGGCTCTCGTGTCCATCACGGCCTCCCTGATGGAGGGAGCATCAGGAGGGAGCTCGCTGCCTCTCCCCTTTGGTCACTTGACTGAGCCCCTGTTGTTGGAGTCCAGGGCCCCGAGGGCTGGCCTTCCTTGTCCCTCTCCCACTCCCAGCCCGCTGACCGAGCCCTGCTGGGGCCTTCCTGCAGGACTCGGGCAGCTGTGCTCCAGTTCAGGCAGCTCAGTGCCCGGGAGCCC
>NW_024070531.1:0-12218 GCF_014754425.2 Oryx dammah
CTGAAAGACTTTACAAGGTAGAGGTACCCAGTGGCAGAGCAGTACTCGAAGAGAAGCAATCTGACTCCAGATGCCACAGTCTTATTCCTAGCACTCTGACTGTATTCTTAGACACTCATAAGTCAATTTTTTACACTGATAAAGTACAAAATATTTTCTTGAGAGTCAACAAGCAAACACATTTTGACAATTTCTAATGAGTGAATTCTGAGGAAAAGCTAATTTGAAGTCCCCTACGGAGTGATGGGCCTTCCCAGGTGGTTCAGTGGTAAAGAATTCACCTGTCAACGCAGGAGATGTGGGTTTGATCTCTGGTTTGGGGAGATCCCCTGAAGGAAGGCATGGCAACTCACTCCAGTGTTCTCGCCTGGAGAATCCTGTGGGCCGAGAATCCTGGTGGGCTGTAGTCCATGGGGTTGCAAAAGAGTCGGACATGACTTAGCCACTAAACAACAACAACAGCAATGGAGTGATGGCTGACCTATTGCCCTTAGTTCTACAGAACCACCCACTGTGACCTCTAGCAGGTCTCAGTGACCCAGGCAGCAGAGGTCAGAACACAGATGAGGACAGAGTCATCCCAGACTCAAACCCTACCGGACCCCTGAGGAGCTGCTTTCTTCTCCCTAAGAGGGAAGTAGCCAAAATTTTTTCATTTGGAGTTTGTTCAAATATACAGTCGCTCAAAAATTTTTATTTTGTAGCATACTATGGTAGGCATTGGTCTCGTGGTTAAAGATACCTTACTCCGCAGTACAGACAAATTTCCTGCACATATGGATTTTTTATTCTACTCTGGGGAGATAGGATGAGAAAACAAACAATAATTTCAAAATTTAAGTGACATATAAAATAAGTAAGTAAAGTAAAGTCTCTCAGTCATGTCTAACTCTTTGCGACCCCATGGACTGTAGCCTACCAGGCTCCTCTGTCCATGGGATTTTCCAGGCAAGAGTACTGGAGTGGATTGCCATTTCCTTCTCCAGCTCCAGATCTTCCTGACCCAGGGATCGAATCCGGGTTTCCCAGGTCTCCTGCATTGTAGACAGACACTTTACCATCTGAGCCACCAGGGAAACAGCATAATATTAAAAAGAATCACAGTGGTTGTGTGCTTAGTTGCTCAATGTTCTAAAAACTCCAACTGAGTCATGAATTTCAAAAAAAAAAAAGGCGAAAATCAGTGTTAAGATCTGGGGTAAGGAAGAGTTTGATTTATTTGTGAAAGAAAGATGGCTTGGATATTATGATATATATTATGATATTTCCATTAAATAGTGAAAAAAAGAGAGGTGGATGATAATGGCAAAGATGTAATCAGGACCTCAGTCTTACGGGGACTTATAACATTATGGTTAGATTTATATTTTATTCTACATATAACAGGAAACATTTGAAGGGTTTTGGGGTGATCTAATCTAATTTATAATTTTAGAAGGATCACGGTCTGTGCTCTGAGGAATAACTCATTGAGGAAGGGTGGGACAAGATTATGCCATAAAGACAATTAGGAAGACCTTGTAAGAGACTCATTGAGACCTGACAGAGACCTGATGGAGGCTGAGTTCTGGGAGGGGTCCTGTAATGTGGTCACATTTTTTTTATGTGAAAATTTTTAAAAGCAAGCTATTTTAGTGGCATTTGGTTAAAACAATCTTTTCCCATGCTCACTACTCCTGTATCATGCTTTCCCTTGTTTCAGGTAGTATTGGAGTAGCTTCAGACATTTTTGGAAATCTGGTTATATGGGTGAGATTGAGTTGAGGACACATTTAGTTTGCATCAAGTGAGATATATTAATGTGATTCACAGTGACTTCTCTGTATAGTTAAGTTGTTGCTAGTCTGTCCTACTGTAGGAATTGCTTCCAGCAATATTCCTTCAGACTACTATGTCCACTCACCCAGCATTAGGACATGAAACTTCACAAAACTAGCTTGGGCATGGTCTGTGGCCCTCAGTACTTCAGTATATAGTTAGAAGAGGAGAATCAAAGTTTAAGATATACATATTGTGTCATATAATTTAGTAATTTGCCTATTCTAGGTCTCATATTAATGGAATAAATCATATAGTATTTGTCCTTTTGTGCCTGGCTTATTTCACTTTAGCATGATGTCTTCCAGGTTCACCCATTTTGTAGCATGTCTCAGAATTTCATTCTTTTTAAAGGCAGAAAAATATTCCATTGTAGAGATATGCAACATTTTTGTTTATCCATTTATCAGTTGAAATATGATTTTTTTAATCTGAGACTTGAAGGATAAGAAAGATTTGAGCAAAGTTGGCTAATTAATGGAGGTGAGGATCAGGAATATAAAAAAAGATAGGAGAAGTAGTCTGGGGCCACAGCATTCAAATATTTGTGAAGAGTATGGATTTTATTCAAAGTATACACAAAGCTGTTGGCTGAATGAAAACTCCACGTTGACATGATATAATTTGTGTTTTAATATTGTCATCCTTGCTGCAATGTAGTGAGCAAGGAGTGAATATTGTTTTGTGAATGCATTCAAGATGTTTTTATCTCTTTCAACAGTTTTTTTTAAATTGAGATATAATTGACATATAACATTGTGTAAGTTTAAAGTGTACAACGTTTTGATTTGATATACGTATATATTGTAATATGATTAAGTTCAATTCAGTCACTCAGTCGTGTCCGACTCTTTGTGACCCCATGAACTACAGCATGCCAGGCCTCCCTGTTCATCACCAACTCCCGGAGTTTACCCAAACTCATGTCCATTGAGTTAGTTATGCTATACAACCGTCTCATCCTCTGTAGTCTTGTTTTCCTCCTGTCCTCAGTCTTTCCCAGCATCAGGGTCTTTTCAAATGAGTCAGCTCTTTACATCAGGTGGCCAAAATTTTGGAGTTTCAGCTTCAACATCAGTCCTTCCAAGGAATACCCAGGACTGGTCTTCTTCTTCTTCTTCTTCTTTTTCATTTTATTATTTATTTTATTTTTTTTTTACTTTACAATATTGTATTGGTTTTGGACTAATCTTCTTTAGGATGAACTGGTTGGATCTCCTTGCAATCCAAGGGACTCTCAAGAGTCTTCTCCAACATCACAGCTCAAAAGCATCAATTCTTCTGCATTCTGCTTTCTTTATAGTCCAACTCTCACATCCATATATGACCACAGGAAAAACCATAGCCTTGACTAGATGGACCTTTGTTGACAAGGTAATGTCTCTGCTTTTTAATATACTGTCTAGGTTGGCCATAACTTTCCTTCCAAGGAGTAAGTGTCTTTTAATTTCATGGCTGCAAGCACCATCTGCAGTGATTTTGAGCCCAAAAATAAAGTCTGACACTGTTTCCACTGTTTCCCCATCTATTTGCCATGAAGTGATGGGACTGGATGCCATGATCTTCATTTTCTGAATGTTGACTTTAAGCCAACTTTTTCACTCTCCTCTTTCACTTTCATCAAGAGGCTCTTTAGTTCTTCTTCACTTTCTGCTCTAAGGGCAGTGTCATCTACATATCTGAGGTTATTGATATTTCTCCTGGCAATTTTGATTCCAGCTTGTGCTTCCTCCAGTCCAGCGTTTCTCATGATGTACTCTGCATATAAGTTAAATAAGCAGGGTGACAATAGACAGCCTTGATATACTCCTTTTCCTATTTGGAACCAGTCTGTTGGTCCATGTCCAGTTCAAACTGTTGCTTCCTGACCTGCATACAGGTTTCTCAAGAGACAGGTCAGGTGGTCTGGTATTCCCATCTCTTTCAGAATTTTCCACAGTTTATTTTGATCCACACAGTCAAAGGCTTTCGCATAGTCAATAAACCAGAAATAGATGGTTTTCTGGAATTCTCTTGCTTTTTCAATGATCCAGCAAATATTGGCAATTTGATCTCTGGTTCGTCTGCCTTTTCTAAATTCCGCTTGAACATCTGGAAGTTCACAGTTCACATACTGCTGAAGTCTGGCTTGAAGCATTTTGATGATTAGCTAACACCTTTATCATGCCATATAATTATCATTCTTTTTTTGTGGTAAGAACAATTAAAATATAGTTTCTCAGCAACATTGAAGTTTATAATACAGTATTGTTGGCTATAACTGCTATGCTGTATATTAGATCTGCAGGACTTATCTACTAGTTACATGTTTGTATTCTTAAGCAATATCTCTCCAGTCCTCTAACTCCCAACCCTTGGTAATCATCATTGTACTCTCTTTTTATGAGTTTGGCTTTTTTTAGATTCCACATATAAGTGCTATTATATAGTACTGGTCTTTTTGATAAGTCACTTAGCACAATTCACTCAAGGTCTATCCAGCTTATCACAAATGGCAGGATTTTCTTCCATATCCATAATCATGTTATATATATATCACATCCTTTTTATCCACTCACTCATTGATGGACACTTACTTTGTTTCCATATCTTGGCTATTGTGAGTAATGCTGCATCAAACTCAGAAATGCAGATACCTCTATGATATCTTAGTTTTCATTTCCTTTTGACATATACCAAGAGGTGGAATTGCTGGGTCATATGATAGTTTTATTTTTAATTTTTTGTGGTGGCATGTAATGTCATGTCATCTGCAAACAGAGCTTTAGTTCTTCCTTTCCAGTTTGAATGCCTTTAATTTCTTTTTTCTTGCCTAATTGGCTCTTGCTAGGACTTTTAGTACTTTATTGAATAATGGTGAAAGTGGACCTACTTGTCTTGTTTGTGATCTTAAGAAGAAAATCTTTCAGCTTTTCACTGTCAAGTATGACATTAGCTGTGGGGTAGTCACATATACCTTTATTATGTTGAAGTACATTCCCTTTATATTCATTTTGTTTGGAGTGTTTTTAAAAATCATGAATGAAAATTGTATGTTATAAAATACTTCTTCTGAATCTATTGAGATTATCATCATGATTTTTATCCTTCACTTAGTTAATATGCTTCCCTGGTGGCTCAGACAGTAAAGCATCTGTCTACAATGTGGGAGACCCGGGTTTGATCCCTGGGTTGGGAAGATCCCCTGGAGAAGGAAATGGCAATCCACTCCAGTACTATCGCCTGGAAAATCCCATGGACAGAGGAGCCTGGTAGGCTACAGTGTATGGGGTTGCAAAGAGTCAGACACGACTGAATGGCTTCACTTTCAGTTTCTTTAGTTAATATAATGTATTACATTGATTGGATTGTGCATATTGAAACATGTTTGCATCCAAGAGATGATTCCCACTTGATCTTGGTGCCTGGTCTTTTTACTGTATTATTGAGTTCAGTTGCTGATATATTGTTGAGGAGTTTTGCCTCTATGTATATCAGGGATATTGGCCTGTAATTTTACTTTCTTATAGTGTTCTTGTCTGATTTAGGATCAGGATAATGCTGGCCTCATAAAATAAGCTTAAAAGTATTCCCTTTTCTTCTTCTTTTTAAATATTTGAGAAAGATTGGTATTAATTTCTATTTAAATGATTGATAGAATTCACCAGTGAAGCCACCTGGCCCTGGACTTTATTTTTGATTACTGCTTCAGTCTCTTTGTGTGTGCGTGCCTGCTAAGTCCCTTCAGTCTTGTCCATCTCTTTGCAACCCTATGGACTGTAGCCCGTCAGGTTTCTCTGTCCATGGGATTCTCTAGGCAAGAACATTGGAGTGGGTTGCCATGCCTTCCTCCAGGGCATCTTCCCCACCCAGGGATCAAACCCAGGTCTCCTGCATTGCAGGTGGATTCTTTACCAGCTGAGCTACCAGGGAAGCCCTTCCGTCTCCTTACTAGTAATTTATTTGTTCATAAATCTTTCTGATTCAGTCTTGGTTGATTGTTTTTAGAAATTTATCCATTTCTTTTAGGTTCTCCAAATTTTTAGCCATATACATAATAGTGCTGTGATCTTTTGTATTTCTATGATATCAGTTATAATTTTACTCATTAATTTCTAATTTTATTTATTTGAGTTCTCTTTTTTTCTTGATGAGTCTATCTAAAAGTTTGTGCATATTGTTTATCTTTTCAAAAATCGGCTCTGAGTTTTGTTGATTTTTTTCTGTGTCATTTTAGTCTATATTTTATTTATTTCTGCCTGAGCTTTGATACTTTCTTTCTTCTATAACTTTGAGCTTAGTTTGTTCTGCTATTTTAGCTTATTGAGGAATCTTCTTCTGTTTCTCCGTTTTCCTTGACTCTGTGTTGGTTTCTGTGCATTAGATCAAACAGCCACTTTTCTCAGTCTTGAAGGAGTGGTCTTCTATAGAAGATGAATCTCATCATTCAACCTAGTCCGAGGTCTTTGTTGTCTCTAAAACGTGTGTGATTGTCCAAGTAGACTTCTTTGTTCTTGGTGGCTCCCAGTAGTTGAAAGTGTGTCAAGACCTGTCAATGCCTGAAAGGGGGGATGTCAGTCAGTACCTAGATGCAGATTGGCTGGCAGCCAGACCATCAGGGAATAGCTCTTAAACTATACAAATGGGCCTCATTCAGGGAAAAGCTGGGAAATGGGTGTGTCCATTAGCTCCCTCTGCACTGAGCTCTGGGGGAATGGCCATAGCAAATCTTTGTGAGGCCATTAGAAACTGTTTCTTTGTTTGTTATAGTCTTGTGGGTTTCATGGATGCAAGCCCCACTGGCTTTTAGAGGTGAATGCTTTGGGGACCTGTCTCAGATGCAAATCCTAAAAGTTATGGTGCTGGGTGTTGGATCTAAGCCCTGCACACCACAAGGAGAACGTGGGCCTTGTGAGTCCCCTCTCAATTTTTCGTTGCCATATTAGGGGTCTTATGGCGAGGCTGTGTCTCTGCCTCTCTTACATGTGTGTATGGCTGTGCTGAGTCTTCATTGCTGCCTGCAGTCTGTCTCTAGTTTCTTTGAGTGAGGGCTACTCTCTGGTTGAGGTGCTCAGGCTTTTCATTGCAGTGGCTTTTCTCTCTCTCTGTCTTTTTTTCAGGTGGCTTCTCTTGTTGCTGTGTGCAGCCTGTAGGCACACGGGCTTCAGTAGCTGTGGGGCATGGGCTCGGTAGTTGAGGCTCACTTGCTCTGGAGCATGGGCTCAGTGGTTGTGGTTCAGTGGCTTAGCTGCTCCAGACATATGGGATCATCCCAGATTAGGGATAGAACCCATGTCTCCTGCATTGGCAGGTGGGTTCTTAACTGCTGGAGCTTCAAGGAAGTCCTTTGCTTACCTATTTTGATACATATATATATTTTTTTCTTGTTCACCTGATGTGTAGGAGTCATGTAGCTAGTTTTTGGATTTCTTTGAGAAAGAAATGTATGTAGTTGTAGATTTGATGTGTCTGTGGGAGAAAGTAATTTCTGTAGCCTCACATGTTGCCACATCGACCCATAATCTCTTCCATGTCAATTTTTTTTTAAAGCAAGGCAAGATTTAATTAAAAAAATTCATACAGCTGAGGATTTGTCTAGGGAATAGCTCTACTAGGGTTATTCATAATCTCAGATGATCTGTTCTTCTGGAGGAAAAGATTTCAAAGTGAATGTCAGATTTCTTACCACAGTCCACAGCCAAACTCTTCTCTATGGTTGGACGAATACTAACTTATGGAAGTCTTTCCTCCTCTTCTTATCCCTTACTCTACAGTTTAGTAGTAACTTTTACTAAAGAAACATTCATGTTTTGCCACATGGCACTGTCCATTTCTGGGAATAAGGAGATTGTTGCAAGGCCAGTTTTAGCAGAGTCTGCAGTAGCAAGCATCTGATATTTTATTTACATATTTATGTATTTATTTGTCTCTTACTCCAGCCCTTGTGCTTAAATGTTGCTTTTAGAAAGAGTTTTCCTTTGTGAGAGCTGAACTAAAATGGGTGATTTGGCTGATGAACTCTCCAGCCAATTAAAAAGGCTAGAGAAGATAAGAAGGAAAAATTTTATTCCTCAGTTGCTTAGCAGAGTCAATCATGGCATTTTCTTCTTTCAAGGAGACTAAGCTTGTTTTTGAAAAAAATGTTAGAAACATCTAACTTCTTCAAATTTATTCAAAATCACAGTGTATGCTGAGAAGATGAATGGAATTCTGAGCTCTACATTTTCACTGTGTCTGCTTTTTGCTAATCCACATAATTTTTTATTGGAAACATCTTTGGAACTTTATTTATTTCACCTATTGCTGTTTGTGGGTCAGAGTCTCCCACAGATATAGGACAAAAGAGGATTTGACAAGTTGGTTTAGCAGTCGGGGATCTGACCACAAGATGGCAGAGCACTTTCGTCGAGGAAGAATATGTGGATGCTTCCTTTTGGTTGACTCTAACAGCAGAAGCAGATGCCTGTGTTGAAACGTTAAGAAACCACTGTGCTTTGGAGGAAAGGAAGAGATAACCTGGTAATCGAACTAGCTCTCCCGGCTGGAGATCGCAGGTCCCAATTTGGAGAACAATGAAGACACATATGGGACCGTGGTTCCTCTTCTTGTGGCTGCAGCTGGACTGTGAGTGGAGAATTTTTGTGAACAGGGTGTTTTAGTAAATATTTATTAGAATTCTGAGGAGAAGACTAGTCTTTTCTGGATTGCCTGAAATTACTGTAGGGGGAAGAAAGCAAACTCTGGAAAATGATGATAATGATTTTGTCTGGCTTTCTTTTCTTTTTTTGTTACAGATAAGAGTAGAGGAGAAAAAGTGGAGCAGTATCCCTCTTTCCAGAGTGTCCAAGAGGGAGACAACTGTGTTATCAACTGCACTTACACAGACAGTGCCTCCACTTACTTTGTTTGGTACAAACAAGAACCTGGAAAAGGTCTGCAGTTGCTTATACATACTCTTTCAAATGTGGATAAGAAAGAAGGACAAGGACTTATTGTTTTATTGAATAAGAAGAACAAACATCTCTCCCTGAACATCACAGCTACCCACCCTCGCGACTTAGCTACCTACTTCTGTGCTGCAAGAGCACAGAGGTCCCCCGGCACCTGTAGCCTGTAGCCAAACCTCAGCTGAAGCCCCAATCTTTTTTTTCTTTGCCACAGAGATTGTCAGATATTTTGCTGTACTATTGCATTTTTACATCCCTCAAAGAAAAGGAGTTTCAAGATGGCCCAAAAAGTGTTAGAATATTTTGAATGATTGCTTAAGGGTAGTTGGTGGTTTCTTAGTTGGATATTTGGACTTTAGGATTGATTTTATGAGTACCACTCAGAGTTCTCCCCTTCCAAGGACATCTGTGGCAGATTCATGTTGATGTATGGCAAAACCAATACAATATTGTAAAGTAATTAACCTCCAATTAAAATAAATAAATTTATATTAAACAAATAAAGATTAAAAGTGTAAAAAAATAAAATATTAACTATGTGTTACAGAAAAAAAAAAAACCCAAAATACAAAATAGAAGGTTAAAATGTGATCCTATCATTCAGATAAATCATGGCTAATGTTTAGCATACCTTCTTCATTAAAATCTTGTTAAAAATTGGGAGCATATAGACTGATATTTTGAATTATTTCCACTTAATATTATATCCTAATGTAAACATTTCATATTTGTAAATCTTATAAAACCTAGTTTATTATGATTTCATGGGTAATTTTATGTCACCATCTTATTTCTTCCTACGGCATCCCCCTGCATTTGTGGTAAAAGGCAATATTTTTCCTGGTGCTACCCTTTAAATAGTTTAAAATGAGGTAGCCATATTTACGGGCTTCCCGGGTGGTGCAGTGTGGAGAGTGTGCCTGCCAGCGCAGGAGATGTAGGAACTGCGGGCTCCGCCCCTGGGCTGGAGAGGCCCCCTGGAGTAGCAATGGCGACCCGCTCCACTTTCCTGACGCAAAATATCCAGGGACAGAGGAGCCTTGTGGGCTGTAGCCCACGGGGTCACTAAGAGTTGGACTCAACAGCATCTGAGCAGACACACGCAGCTATTATGGCAATGGCTACCAAAATAATTTATGCTAGTAACTGGTATAAAGACAGTGACAAAGGAAGGAATAGACGAGGGAAAAAAGAATTTGAGTAAAACAGAAGATGAGTTCTAAATTAATGGGCAGAACAGGATTATTTCCCCAATTGTGTTGTATCAATTGTTTAGATCAGAGGTTCTCAGACTTTCTCCTGAAGCATCCCTACAAAGGAGGGAGAATAAACATGATCATTTCCTTCCTGGAATCTGTACAATGAGGCACAGTGGTTCAAAGTGGTCCGCTGTCAGTGCAAACAATCTCATATTTACTTTAAAAAATTGGAGTGATCATTTTTATTTTACTGTAGCTGAGCACCGAAGAATTGATGCTTTTGAACTGTGGTGTTGGGGAAGACTCTTGAGAGCCCCTTGGATGGCAAGGAGATCCAATCAGTCCATTCTAAAGGAAATGAGTCCTGAATATTCATTGGAAAGACTGATGCTGAAGCTGAAACTCCAATACTTTGGTCACCTGATGCGATGAACTGATCATTTGAAAGGACCCTGATGCTGGGAAAGACTGAAGGCAGCAGACGGGGACGACAGAGGATGAGATGATTGCATGGCATCACTGACTCAGTGGACATGAGTTTGAGTAAACTCCGGGAGTTGGTGATGGACCGGGAGGCCTGGCGTGCGGCAGTTATGAGGTTGCAAAGAGTCGAACACGACTGAGAGACTGAACTGAATTTAACTCATGTTCATATTAATTTTAAACAATTTATCAATTTGCCTGTTCTTTAGTTTTTCAGTGATAATAGTGCTCCCAAATGCTGCATTGTATGAATCTCAGGTTTTGTCTTGAAGAGAGCAATACTCTAATTTGAGAAGCACAAAGTTGAACATTTGGTGGAAAAAAAGTGTTTCCAAATCACTAGGTAATCAATAAATATTGATTAACAAATAAATGAATTACCTTACATGAAGAATTAAGTTCCAGAGAGATTAAAGTAATTAAACCACGAAGTTATTGGTTAAAAATGCAAATATATATTGATTGAGAAACTGAATAGGAAAGACTTTCTGAACTTAAAAATGATGGAAGAGATAAAGGGAAAAATAGAAGATTTGATTACATAAATATTAAAAACTAATATAGTCTATGAAAAAAAGAAAAATTATTATGCCCCAATCACACCAGGACTTCCCTGGTGGCTCACCTGGTAAAGAATCCATCTACAATGCGGGAAACCTGGGTTTGATCCCTGGGTTGGGAAGATCCCCTAGAGAAAGGAACGGCTACTCTAATATTCTGGCCTGGAGAATTCTATAGACTGTATAGTCTATGGGGTCACAAAGAGTCAGACAAGAGTGAGCAACTTTCACTTCACTACACTTCAATCACAGTTAACTGTTAATTTCCTTTTGACAGTAGATCAATAATTTTTATAAATACTTTTAAAATGCATTAAAAGAAAAATATTAATATCCAAGTAAGTAAATATACAGAAGATGTGATGAGGTAATTTACACAGGAAAAAGCAACATGGTTCACAAACATGGAAAATGTTTAAACCTACTGGTATTTATAACAACATAAATTATTGTTGTTCAGTCACTAAGTCATGTCTGACTCTTTGTGACTCCGTGGACTGCAGCATACCAGACTCTCCTGTCTTTCACTATCTCCCTGAGTTTGCTCAAACTCATCCATTGAGTTGATGATGCCATCCAGCCATCTCATCCTCACTGCCCTCTTCTCCTCCTGCCTTTAATCTTTTCCAGAATCAAGGTCTTTTCTAATGAGTTGGTTCTTCACTTCAGGTGGCCAAAGTATTGGAGCTTCAGCTTCAGCATCAGTCCTTCCAATGAATATTCAAGGTTGATTTCCTTTAGGATTGACTGGCTTGATCTACTTGCAGTCCAAGGGACTCTCAAGAGTCTTCTCCATCACCATAATTCAAAAGTATCAATTCTTTGGTGCTCAGCCTTTTTTATGGTCCAAATCTCATATCCATACATGATTAGTGGAAAACCATAGCTTTTATTATATGGATCTTTGTCCAGAAAGTGATGCTTCTGCTTCTTAATACACTGTCTAATTTTATCAAAGCTTTACAGCCAAGGAGCAAGTGTCTTTTAATTTCATGGCTTCAGTCACAGTCCACAGTGATTTTGGAGCCCAAGAAAATAAAACTTGTCAGTGTTTCTACTTTTCCCCCTTCTATTTGCCAGTAAGTGATATAAATGCAACTAGATAACTTTAGAAAACCTATTAGGGAATTATAGGAATAATTAAATGGCAATTAAAAAAAAGAATTTGGACATGATGCAGTGATATTGACATGCTCTAGTGAGAGAATACATCTGTAAGCAATTTTGGAAAC
>NW_024070532.1:0-12200 GCF_014754425.2 Oryx dammah
CAAGACGCCCCCATCTCTAACCCCCAAGCAATAATTTGATTCACGCTAGCTAATTTGAATGCTGAGACTGCGACACACACACACACACACACGCGCGCAAAACCCTACTTTCAAAGGACTCTGGCGCCCTCTGCTGGCAACTGGTGCTGAGACCAGTAACACAGAAAGGTCACTGAGTAGTAGTGTTACCTATCTGCTGAAGCTGAAACTCCAGTGCTTGGGCAACCTCATGCGAAAGTTGACTCATTGGAAAAGACTGTGATGCTGGGAGGGATTGGGGGCAGGAGGAGAAGGGGACGACCGAGGATGAGATGGCTGGATGGCATCACCGACTCGATGGACGTGAGTCTGAGTGAACTCCGGGAGTTGGTGACGGACAGGGAGGCCTGGCGTGCTGTGATTCAAGGGGTCACAAAGAGTCGGACACGACTGAGTGACTGAACTGAACTGAACTGATCTATTCCACTCCAATCATTTAATGAACAAGGTAGGGATGAAGAGCCTCACTCAGTAAAGCTTGTTGATAGGAATTCTACGTGGCCCAAGGACACCGTACCATGTCAGGAAACCTCTTTTTTTGAATACTATGCATATCTTCCCCAGGTATGGCTTTCTACAGATTGTTGATCCCCTCCAGTCTCGGTTTCCCATCTCAGCAAGAAGACAACAGGTCCAATGGCCATTCTTTGAACTGTGCTATTTACCTGTTAGTATTTTGCTGGCATTGCCTTGCTCCTACTGATCATCAAAGTTGTTGGGACAATCAAGTTATCAGGGCTGATTGGTTCCCGTTTCTTACTTACTGTTCTATGAGTTAGGCTAATGAGAACATGGACAGTTCTTTGGTTGAAGTTATGGAAATAACTGCTCCTGCAGACATCTGATCTGTGCCCATATTCATGGCAAATGATAATCCATACAACTTGAGAACTAGCTGAAGTGTAGTTACGGCATCCACTACCAACCGTCCTGATCAATTTATTAGGATATCACCTTTTTCCTCTGGAGAACAACTGAAGGCCCTCTCTTCTTTTTCTTTGCCCAATTCAGCATCTGTTCTGCCTCTTTCTTATCTCAGAAGTAATATGCTGATGACAGGGAGCTCTTGTAATCTCTCTGTGTAATTGTGCGCCTTAGTCCTTGAACTAATTTGGCAGTGCAAAACCTGGATGAATTCTGAGATGTTAGAAGGCACGGAGGTCCTCCAGCATGAACTTGATCTGATAAATTCCTTTTGCCTGTGAAAGCCACTATAAAAATGTTGGCTCTGGTAAAAAGCATTTTACAGACCCCCCTGGCGTTAGGCAAGAAAAGTGTAATAGTTGGATTGGGTATTGGAGGAAAAACTTTTTCTCCCTTGTACAGAATTCTTTCCCTCAAATTATTAAATGTCAGATATATGTGGGCAATATAAATTGTTCTTAATATAGGAAGGGGGCTTCCCTAGTGGCTCAGATGGTAAAGAATCTGCCTGCAATGCAGGAGACCCGGGTTCAGTCCCTGGGTTAGGGAGATCCCCTGGAGAAGGAAATGGCCTCCCACTCCACTACTGCTACCTGGAGAATTATATGGACAGAGAAGCATAAAATATTGTTCTTAATATAGGGTACACAGAGAGCAAGAGAGATTGACCATGGCCCCACAAAGCTATTGTCCAGCAGAAAGGATGGTTGTCAGCGATGTATCATTTGATTATTTTTTTCCTTGTCACCATAAACCATTACTGTTTGCAGCAACTATGTGTAGAGCTGGCCGTAAGCTATTTCCCTGTGATTTTGCTATTAAATATTTTGAATATTTTAATGACTTTGAATATACACACAGAAAGAAGTAGTAAATTATAGACAGCTGTCCCAGATTGTAACATAATATGCCCTAGATATTGTATGAATGTCCCAGATATTCTAACTCCCAAGTCCTACTCCACCGGAGTCTTCAAGCTCTGGTGTTCAAAACATTTGCCAGAGGGAAGAGTCTAAAAGTGAGCATTCTTTTTTTGTTGTCTTTAAAAAAACAAAAATTTATTTATTTATTTGGCAGTGATGGGTCTTAGTTGTGGCTAAAAGTGAGCATTCTTATGTCTCAGTCCCTACATTTCCGGTTCTGTATGTGCAAAGTCAAGTCCAATATTCTGATGTGTGTGGCCGACAGACAAAAGTCTGAGAAATACTGCAGGGCAGCAGGGAGATTTCTAACTATTCAGCGGTGCTTTTTCAACTGTGATTTTGGGAGCTGCATGTAGGTTGGGTTTACTGGGTATCTTCTGTATGTCAGGCGCCCTGTGCGGCACTTGACCACGGCGATTCAGAATAGTGCACGTGCTCAAATTCCTTCAGTTGTGCTGGACTCTTTGCAGTCCTATGCACTGCAGCCTGCCAGGCTCCTCTGTCCATGGGATTCTCCATTCAGAATAGTGGTTAAGAGCAAAGAAGGCAGACCCTCTGGGTTCACCTCACAGCTCACTTCACCACTCTGTAGCCATGTCTCATTCACAAAAGGAAGATAATGATAATACCTTCAACAGTAATTGTGATGATAAGAATGACAGACAGCAAAAAGCCCTATGTGAGTTTAGAAGAAACACCTTTATCCTCCTTGAAGGATTTATCCACTGCCTGGTGAACAAACAGATGTCTGGGTTTAGGTGAGTTGGGATTCCAAATTTTCAGACACCCTGAATTCCATGAGAGCAAAATGGGAAGTTGTGGCTTCTAATAAGCCAGGCAGCATATAGATCTCTGGGCTTCCCTGATAGCCCAGCTGGTAAAGAAGCCATCTGCCAGCGCAGGAAACATGAGAGACACAGGTTCGATCCCTGGGTTGGGAAGATCCCCGGAGAAGGGAGTGGCAACCCACTCCAGTATTCTTGCCTGGGAAATTCCATGGACAGAGGAGCCTGGTGCCTATATAGCCCACTGGGTCACAAACAGTCAGACACAACTGAGCCTTGCCAGGATTAGGTCTGAGAAGTGGAGCAAGTCCATTCTGTAATGATTTCTCACCCTTGAGCGTAGTCAACTTCATCTGGTCCAAAAGTTCTTTTCTGGAAGTAAAAGGAAAATCTGCCTTGTGGTCACCAAAATCCTTTCATCCCCTTATCATCCGAAATGAAATTTCCAGGTAAATCACATCACTGGTTTAAAAATCCGCATGTATTTCTCAAAGGTTATACTTGGTATAACCATTGAATCAATGCGTAATAAAACCCAGAGCAATAAAAGCCACTTTTATTTTTGTGCTCCATCTTTTGACAAGTGCTGAATTAGACAGATGAAGGTTTGGATATAGTAGCATTTTCTGACATTTCTGTGTCACTCAGCACACACACATGGAAATAATGCTTCTCATATTAAAGGTCTTTATTTAAAAAAAAAAAAAAAAGAAAAACTGTAAATTCGATTCTCCAAAGTTGAGACATTGAAATCATCAGACTTGGCATTCAAATCTGTTTGTTGATGGCATGTTAAAGATGATTTCTACATTTGAATATTTGAACTTGTTCTTTCAAACAATAAAGTTCTACAAAAGAGTAGAGTCACATCTCCCAACAACAGTTTCTCTCTAAAGGAATGTGTAAATATGCATTGCCCATTTCCATTCACATCCAAATTAATTATCATCCCCTCTAAAACATTCTACTGCTTTCTCGTCTGCTTACTCTTTTCTAGACTACTTAATTCTCTTTCCACTCTCACAACCTTTATAGCTTCCAGATGCCACAATCATGATTTTGTTTAATGGTTAGCAATTATAATGGCCATGACTAAATTTAACCAGTAATTGTGCAAAAGTCTGAGATCCCTGTGTAATCCAAAAGTTATCTAGCTTTACAGACAAAAATACAAGAAATAGGATACCTTGAACAACAAATGTGAGAAAACAAAGGACTTTCTTTGGGTTTTATAAATAAGGCAATAGGGGATTTCAGCTAAATGAGGGAAGAATATAAGAAAGGGGGTCATAGCCCAGTTGGTTAGAAGGAATTCCCTGAGATTTAGCGGACAGGAATGGAATGTGCTATCTGGGCAATATATACAGAGAAGAAAATTCTGAAAACAGAAAAAAATTTCAGTTTTACTCTCCAAACTAATAACAATACACTTCTATGCAGCTAAAGACAGAGCTCAGGAAATGAGAGATCGGTCCTTAGTGCATGGATTCAAGAGACAGTATATGCGTATGTATGTGTGTATATATGCACATATAGTACATGTATACATGTATGTATCTGTACACACATACACAATCTACACATACATGCTTGTAGATGTAAGACTGCATAATTAAATGAGACAGTAGAACATGCATTGACTTCATGTTCTGGCAAGACAGATACAGTACAACTATCAGAAAATGAGAGGAGACGGGAGCATGTACAGAATGTAGGGTAAGCTTGCTGATGGTCTTCTACAGTACTGGTGGTAAACGTATTACTTCAGTCCAGATGCTGGGGAAGAGAGCATCAGCTAAGTTAAACAGTGTCACAGGACAAACTCAATAATAAAATCGAAGGATAATACCTGAGAAAAGGAAGACATTAGGGAAAAGGAAGGCACTAAAATTCATGCAAAATTGTGAATACAAAAGCAAATCTTTTTTTTTTTTTTTAAAGCAAATCATTACCACAAACGAATTGGATTGGGTTGTGCGTGCGTAGCCATGTCCAACTCTTTTGTGACCCCATGGACTGTAGCTCGCCAGGCTCTTCTGTCCATGGGGTTTTCCAGGCAAGAACGCTGGAGTGGGTTGTCACTCTTTCCAACCCAAGGATCAAACCCATGTCTCCCGCATCTCCTGCATTGGATTCTTTACCACTGAGTCACCTGGGAAGCCCATATCACAAATAAATACACCTTAAGTTCAGTTCAGTTCAGTTCAGTCGCTCAGTCGTGTCCGACTCTTTGCGACCCCATGAATCGCAGCACGCCAGGCCTCCCTGGCCATCACCAACTCCCGTAGTTAAAGTTTTATTAAAAGAGAGAGCAAGTTAAGCATATAAAATACTGTATCTTTTCTATTTAATTGTACATAATTACATATCCTACATATGCAAATATGCAGGGCTTCCGTGGTAGCTCAGATGGAAAAAATCTGCCTGCAATGAAGGAGACTCAGGTTGATTCCTGGATTGGGAAGATCCCCTGGAGAAGGGAATGCAACCCACTCCAGTACTCTTGCCTGGAGAATCCCATGAACAGAGGAGCCTGGTGGACTACAATTCATGGGGTCGCAGAGTCAGACAGAACTGAGCAGCTGAGAACACACGCATACAAACGAGCATTGGCTTAACATAAATCACCAGTTGTGCTAGTCCCTAACAAGACAGTCATCCTATCTTTAAAAGTCTGTAGTCAAGCACTGATTTCTCCTCTTTAGCTATGCAAGTCCTAGATGGCATCTTCTTCCAACGTAAGACTGTTTCATCTACACTGAAAATCATTTTTGTTTCATTCATTCATTGTCTTAGCTAGATCTTCTAGGTAACTTGCTGCAGCTCCTATGAATATGTCAGCACTTGCCGTTTCACTGGACACTTTCATGCTATGAAGATGGCTTCCTTAAAACTCATGAACCAACACCTCTTTTGGTTTCAACCTTTTCTTCTACAGCTTCTTCACCTCTCTCAGCCTTCACAGAACTGAAGAGTCAGGGTCTTGCTCAGGCTTTGGCTCAAGATAACATTATGGCTGGTCTGATCATCTGTCCAGACCACTCAAATCTTTTCCATCTTAGCTATAAGGCTGCTTTGCTTTCTTATCACCCATGTGTTCACTGGAGTAGCACTTTCAATTTCCTTCAAGAGAACTTCTCTGGGTTTACAGCAACCCTGTGTTGAGCAAGCCTTTGGCAGGCGGGTCAAAAGGTCAATCGGTGTCAGTTTGCACCATGCTTTCCCCACTAAGCCTTATCATGTCTAGCTTTTGATTTAAAGTGAGAAATGCATGATTCTTCCTTTCATTCAATACTTGGAGGTCTGATAATTGGTCTAATATCAAAATTGTTATGTCTCAGGGACTAGGGAGGCCAAAGGAGGGGAAGAGAGATGGGGAAACAGCTGGACAGTGGAGCAGTCAAAACATATGCATATTAAGTCTGTCATCTTATATGGCACCCCCCAAAATTACAACAGTAACATCTAGTATCACTGATCACAGGTTACCATAGCAATGAAAATAATAATGAAAAAGTCCCTAACATTGTGAGAATCACCAAAGTTTGACACAGAGACAGGAAGTGAGAAAAACGCTCTTAGAAAAGTGGCACTGACAGCCTTGCTCAACACAGGGTTGTTGAAAAACTGGAATTTGTAAAAAGGGTGATATTTATGAAGTGCATTAAGTGAGGCATGCCTGTGTAAAAAAAGTTAAAATTAGAATCACTGCCTACAACAGAATATATTGTGTAAATGAATAAAAGATTTAAGTATGGAAAAAAAAGGACATGAGTTCAAGGAAAAAACATGAGTAGGTTTTTTTACAAATGGGGGAGATATTTCCTAATTATACCTCCAAATCCAGAAGCAAAATGGAAAATGGTTGGTAAATTTGAATAAAAATTCAAAACATTTGTCAAATGCCAAAACACAATAAGCCAAGTTAAAAAACTAGGGGAAAAAATATTTACAAACTTGTAATTTCCCTATTGTATAACCAACTTGTAGAGAGAGATAACGGAGAAGGCGATGGCACCCCACTCCAGCACTCTTGCCTGGAAAATCCAATGGACGGAGGATCCTGGTGGGCTGAGTCCATGGGGTCGCGAGGAGTCGGACACAACTGAGTGACTTCGCTTTTTCTTTTCACTTTCATGCATTGAAGAAGGAAATGGCAACCCACTCCAGTGTTCTTGCCTGGAGAATCCCAGGGACGGGGAAGCCTGCTGGGCTGCCATCTATGGGGTCGCACAGAGTCGGACACAACTGAAGCGGCTTAGCAGCAGCGGCAGCAGCAGAGGGAGATAAAAGGCCAAAACCTTACCAAAAGGGGGCGGAGATAAGCAGCGATCTTGTTGATTCACAAACCCAGAAGTTTCCTGGGTAAAATCTGAAAACTACCCCCATACAGAGAGGGTAAGGAGTGCCTGAAGAAGCAAGGACAGGGGCATCCACTCCAAACTGGAAGGTGGCGGGTCTCATAAGTAAGGAAACTCACACACCAGACCCGTTTGGGGCAGACACCAGACAAGTAGATCTTGGCATTGGCCCACCAGAATCTTACAAGTTTATGTAGCGGCTTTAACAGGATTTGGTCACGGACACTTTCCAGAGGGTCTCAACAACACCCCACTCTCTCAAGGCTGCCTTCTGAAAAGAGCCCCCACGGTGGGAATGGAGGGCAGAGAGTACATCCCAAGGACTGGAGAGGAGAGGAGCCTCCAAATGCCTGGCCCAGGGCTCAGGTCAACTGGGAGTCACATCCCCTCAATCACTTCCTTCAGCAGTTACAAAGTGATCACAGAAGAAAAAGAAATGCAACTGGCTTTTCACTTCATTAAAAGACCCTTATCCTTATAGTAAGAGAAATAACAGCTAAAACTACACTGACAAAGCAGACTGTGGGAAGACAGTTTTTTTTTTAAAAAATATTTGTTTATTTATTTGGCTGTGTTGGGTCTTACTCGAGGCATGCAGAACTTTTTTTTTTTTTTTTTTTGTAGTTGCAGCCTGTGGAATCTCTAGTTGCCGCATGTGGGATCCAGTTCCCTGACCAGGGGCAGAACCCAGGCCCAAGCCCCCCAGCGTTGGGAACACAGAGTCTTAGCCACTGGACCACTAGGGAGTCCCAACAATGTCATATATTGATTCTTGATTTTTTAAAATGTTTTTAATGTTTAAAGTACTATGAAAGAGAATTTGGTGATATTTAGAAAAAGTACGTGTGTACTTAATCTGTATCCCAGTTATCACACTTCTAGGAATGTGTTTCAAAGATACATTGACAAAACTTTACACAAGACTGCAGTAGATTCTATTTCTCTCCAGCCTTCCTAGTACCCACAATTCTGCCATGGCCTCATCGCAGGTGCCCTGATTCTTCATCTTTGATATTGGGCTTGACCTGGAGGCTTGTCTTGAAATGATGCCAGGTCAATGGAAATGACAGTGTGCTAGACCCAAGCTAGGCTTTAAGAGACATAAACAATAAATGATTATTTTTATATTCAGCTAAGTCTTGGCAGTTGTTTTTCTACATGGCATTTTGTAGCAAAAGCTGATACAAAGGAAACATTGTTTATTATAAATAGCATGTCATTGGAAACCATCCAAATGTCCATCAACAGATGACGGAATGAATATACCATGGACAAACTACACAAAGGATTATTATGCTTTATGCGTAAATTTTTTAACAGCAAGAGTAACTGCCATTTGACTAGATCAATTTAAGATATTCATAGGTAATTATTTCTTCTGAGAATCTTCAAATTTTATGTATCACTTCAGAGCATTTAATTTTTCACAGTAACATTGGTGTTAATCAAGGCACCAGCCCCAAAGCACTGCTTTCAGCCTTAGTAAATCAGACGTGTAAAGTATCAAATCTGGATTGCTCTTTCCAGGAAAATCACGAGTTTCTGTGGGCCAGGAGTCTCAGACTTTGCTCATCAAAAGTGATCTCAAGCTCCTAATGGCCACCATGCATGAATGAATAGGGAAGGATTGTTGGAGGTATAAGTTGCTGACTGTGCATGGTAGCTGACTCTAGGTTTTTCCTTGATTGCTGGGGGGAGCTATACATCATGACACATAAAATGACAGGTTCGAGGTCAGACACCTGAGCTCTAATCCCTGACATTTTGAAGTATGACCAGCTTAGTTATTGTAAAACTCAAGTCTCTTATCCATCAATCAAGGTTAATAGCACCTACCACTGAGCTTCGATGAGGATGAAAAGAGGGAGCAAATATACAGATTGTGCACAGTGCCTGAAAGATCATAGACACCCAAATGTATTTGTACATCCCTTCTCATCAAAATTATGGAATTGTGAATGTAGATGTGGGCTCTGAATCTTAATTTAATCTTAATCTTAAATTTAAGATATCCCTTAATATTTTCAAAGAAATTTATATAAATTATTACAGTACTCATAAGGCAAAATTCACTACGTCTGGCATTCTATCAAAAATGACCAGGTGTGCAAAAGCAGCATAATATCTACAATGAGAATATAAATCAACAAACCAAAACTGACTCAGAAATGACAGAAAATGGAATTTGTTTTCATAACCTGAGAGACTTTGATTTGAACTTGAGGCTAAAGGCTTTGGCTTTAAGATATCTTTGTTGGGATATTTCGAAATTTTATCTCTCTTGAATTCAAGATCAATAACATCTCCAATCAATTTTTTTGTTAATCTACCCAAGATTTTCCCCATGTTTGGAACAGTAAAACAGATCTTTCAAGCATCTCGGTGCCTGAAAGTCTTGATTCATCTGTTTATTGTATCACTACATCTCAGTCCTTGAGAATCTTGAAGGACACATTTTTTCTTAAACCTGCAGAAAACTAGTCTCCGTTGTATATGGTAAAGTTAGTGACAACCAACCAAGAAAGCAGGGTCATAGAGGTGTGTGTTCAATAAGACCACTAGATGGCGCAATATCTTCACATTTCATTAACAACAGTAAAAGCCCAGAAGGGAATTGAGTCCTTTACGAGGGACTCTTACCAGAAAGCTATCCTAATTTGTCATTCCGGCTGCCTGCCTTACTTGCTGATGATCTTGTGAGAAGGAACTGAGTCTAATACATCCTCGCTTTGCTTTAACTTTAAAGAGAGCTTTCTAATTTTTTTTTTCTTTCTGTTGATGCTGTGGTGAGAGTTTGAGTATTTTCAAACACAGATCATGAGATGAATTCTGATTCTCCCATTCCCCAGCTCTGAACACCGGCTGCCTTGCCTTCCCACCAACCTTGACCCAGATTCCAGCATTCTGCAAGGTCTAGGGTGGCTTCCTCTCCTGTCACAAGCCATCACTGATCTTTCTAGTCTGCGAGCATCTATTTTTTCCTAAATTCTTCTAATACTTTTGTTAGTTCCTTACTAAACAAGACAGTATAACGTCAGGAAAGTTTCCTAATTTGAGGCTCAGTTTGTTCCTCTATATAATGGAAATACATCACTCATGTCTAATACACAACAAATTCTCATAAGCATATTTATTTATGAGTCTTTAGTATAATATTAGGTATGGTCAGTATTTCCTGAACTTGGACAACTTTCCAAGCAACTGCTTACTGGTATAGATGGAACAGTGAATACAAGGTATGCAAGCCGTGGTCTTACAAGCCTTACAGTAGAGGAACGAGAAGGGGATAAATCATCCCAGCCAGATCTACAGTGGACTCTGGGAACATGCAGCAAAGACAACTTCTCTTGTCAGCTAGAATTAGGAAAGTCCCTTTCAAGAAAGTATTATCTAAACTTAAGCTGATAAAAATAGCAGTGATTAGCCAAGTAAAGAGAAGAAGGGGGTGGGGCTTTAATGTAGTTTTTGCAAATCCAAAGGTGCCAAAGTGAAGTGAAGTCGCTCAGTCGTGTCCGACTCTTAGCGACCCCATGGACTGCAGCCCTCCAGGCTCCTCCGTCCATGGGATTTTCCAGGCAAGAGTACTGGAGTGGGGTGCTATTGCCATCTCCAACTAATTCACTAGCTTAGTATGCAATAAAATACCAGAGTCTTTGAATAAGTTAAACTGGCTAGTAACAACTAATCAGTTTTCTTCAGTGATTACTGTTCTTCTACACAGGCGGGATAATTAATTCACAGCCAAATGGCTTCACTAGTGAACTTCACCAAATATTTATTTTTAAAAAATAATGCCAATAAATAAATAAATAAATAATTTAAAAATAATGCCAAAACTTTACAAACTCTTTCAAAAAATAAAACTTTTATTTTTTATTTTGAAAAAACATTTTCTTTCTTTTTTTTTTTAAATTTATTTATTTATTTATTTTTAATTTTTACTTTACAAATCATTCTCAGTTCAGTTCAGTCACTCAGTCGTGTCCGACTATTTGCGACCCCATGAATCGCAGCACGCCAGGCCTCCCTGTCCATCACCAACTCCCGGAGTTCATTCAGACTCATGTCCATCGAGTCCGTGATGCCATCCAGCCATCTCATCCCCTGTCATCCCCTTCTCCTCCTGCCCCCAATCCCTCCCAACATCAAAATCTTTTCCAATGAGTCAACTCTTCGCATGGGGTTGCCAAAGTACTGGAGTTTCATCTTTAGCATCATTCCTTCCAAAGAAATCCCAGGGTTGATCTCCTTCAGAATGGACTGGTTAGATCTCCTTGCAGTCCAAGGGACTCTCAAGAGTCTTCTCCAACACCACAGTTCAAAAGCATCAATTCTTCAGCGCTCAGCTTTCTTCACAGTCCAACTCTCACATGCATACATGACCACTAGAAAAACCATGGCCTTGACTAGATGGACCTTTGTTGGCAAAGTAATGTCTCTGCTTTTCAATATGCTATCTAGGTTGGTCATAACGTTCCTTCCAAAGAGTAAGCGTCTTTTAATTCCATGGCTGCAGTCACCATCTGCAGTGATTCTGGAGCCCCCAAAAATAAAGTCTGACACTGTTTCTACTGTTTCCCCATCTATTTCCCATGAAGTAATGGGACCAGATGCCATGATCTTCGTTTTCTGAATGTTGAGCTTTAAGCCAACTTTTTCACTCTCCTCTTTCACTTTCATCAAGAGGCTTTTTATTTCCTCTTCACTTTCTGCCACAAGGGTGGTGTCATCTGCATATCTGAGGTTATTGATATTTCTCCCAGCAATCTTAATTCCAGCTTGTGCTTCTTCCAGCCCAGCATTTCTCATGATGTACTCTGAATAGACGTTAAACAAGCAGGGTGACAATATACAGCCTTGATGTACTCCTTTTCCTATTTGGAGCCAGTCTGTTGTTCCATGTCCAGTTCTAACTGTTGCTTCCTGACCTGCATATAGGTTTCTCAAGAGGCAGGTTAGGTGGTCTGCTATTCCCATCTCTCTCAGAATTTTCCACAGTTGATTGTGATCCACACAGTCCAAGGCTTTGGCATAGTCAATAAAGCAGAAATAGATGTTTTTCTGGAACTCTCTTGCTTTTTCCATGATCCAGTGCATGTTGGCAATTTGATCTCTGGTTTCTCTGCCTTTTCTAAAACCAGCTTGAACATCAAGAAGTTCACGGTTCA
>NW_024070533.1:0-12187 GCF_014754425.2 Oryx dammah
CTATATCCACCCATCTCAGCAATTACAGACACTGGGAGAGACAGAGTGAAGTTTGGGGTCCCGCCCACAGTTCACCCTGAACACGTTCTCTGTTTTTTGCTTTATCTATTGGAGTTCTCTGAGATGTGTTTTTAAAACCTCAGCTGTTGCTTTCAAAAAGACCATAAAGTCACTCTGCTCAACTTTAAGAATAAAATCTTCATTTTCAACCTTAAAGTGAAACTGGAGGGAAGACGAAAAGCAGTCATTTTTTCAAACTGAAAAAGAAAACCCACATGTGACCATGTCACAGAACACAGGTCACGTCACCCCTCCCTCCTCAGCCATCTCCTCCACCACCAGCAGCCCGTCATCGCCAGGCCTGCCCCGGACCGGCAGGGGAAGGGAAGAGGGCAGACCAGCTCCTCTGTCTCCAGGCCGCGTGGCCCGCTTGCTCCACCTCCTTCCCAAGTTCACGTGGCACTGAAACAGCACGGGCAAGCTGGGGGTTCTGGCAGAAACACAACCGTGGGTTCCAAGCAAGGACCCCTGGTTCTTGTTTTCCTCGGTATCAAAGAACCTTGATCAATACAATTACTGGGCCTGTTACATGTGGCTTCAGATGACAGAGGACCCCCAGGGTGTCCCCACTTCCAGTGACAGAACCAAACAGCTTGTAGGTCAGCCTACCAAGAGCTAGAAAAGCGAAATACGGTTTAAAAGAGGTCCTTAGGCAGCCACAATCCAAGATTTCAAACAAAAGGGAAGCCCAGACTCGGGCTCCCCCACCGGCCCGCCGCCCACCCTCCACAGCACGGCGCCCACAGCTTTAGTTTCGGCGGCGAAGAGAATAAGGATCCCCGAGGAGGAGGTGCCGCGGCCGCTGGCACCTCTCCCGCACAGGGTTAGGCCGAGGGGCGGGCAGCCGCGCTGGCAGCTCCTCAGTCCCCACTCCCGAGTCCTCCTCCCGCTGAGCCAGACGGGAAGGGGCCTGCACGGCACGGGGCTCACCTCCCTCCTCGGGGCCGGGCTCCCGGGGGCGGCCGCAGGGCCCTCAGGTAAACGGACTCCGCGAGCACCACCCGCGAGCTTTCGCAACGGCTGGGAGCGTGCGCACGCACGTGCTGCGCACGCTCGGCCATGCGCTCCTGCTCTGAGCCCAGCTTGAGGAGTGAGGTGTGAGGCGAGCCTGCTAAGGGTTCTGGAGCCATTATCGAGTTTCTGAAGGTTTTGGAGCTGAAAAGTGACTAAGAGAGCTTTTAAAAAATACTTCCCTGAATAACGTAGTGGTTAGCCAACGCTGGGGAGTAGGGAAGTGTGGAGATATTGATGAAAGGGTACAAACCTTCAGTTAGAACATGAGTGAGTTCTAGAGACCGCACGTACAGCATGGTGACTGTGTGGTGACGGTGGTGGTAGTTTAGTCGCTAAGTTGTGTCCCACTCTTGCAACCCCGTGGACTATAGCCCACCAGGTTCCTCTGTCCATGGGATTCTCCAGGCAAGAATACTGGAGTGGGTTACCATTTACTTCTTCGGGGGATCTTCCTCCCCAGGGATCATGGCGACTATAGTTAATAATAATATATTATATACTTGAAATTTGCTAGAAGAGTAGATCTCAAGGGTAATCACACACACAGAAGCGCACACACGCACACATGCACACACATGCAGTAACTATGGGAGGTGATGAATATGTTCCATAGTTTGATTGTGGTAAGCATTCCACAATGTGTACATATACTAAAACATCACCTTAAATATATACATTTAAAAAAAAAAAACCTCTTGTAGTAGACTGTAATCTCCATTCTAGTCAAGACTTGTCTTTATACCTGTAACACAGACCTAATAAGTCTTTAGTGAAGTTGTGCAACGGTGACAGTGTGAAGAATGGTTTTGAAGATGGGACAGGAGGTGTGTAACCAGTGGAACTTTACCAGAGGACCTATCCTTGCCTTTAAACATGACACTAGAAGCACACGCTGGGGGTAAGGGCCATAAGCCCTTTTTCTTCCCCTTTATCCAAAGAAAAATTAAAGGGGAACATGCACGGACAGCCATTAAGGGGGAAGAGGTCATGAAAAAACAACAGCAAGGTTTGTCTGTAGAAGGAGGGAAGGCAACTTGCTTTCTCTTGTAGTTGTTTTGTATGTTGTATGAAAGCGCCTGAGTGGTCTATACTGTGAACCAGTGTGGGCACGCAGATGTGCACACTGCCCATCTTCTAGAGCGGGCAGAGGGAACACTGTGAGAGGATAATGACAAAACCCAGGGCAGGATGCCTCCGTTTGCTGCTTCAGGAAGACTATTCCCACGAGGGTTCTTTTTCTCAGCCAGGCCCCGTCTCCTGAAAACCAAACTTTATTCAAGTTGATTAAAAAAAAAAAAAAAGCCTAATTCAATTACTTTCTAGCTCTGAAGAACCAGGAAGGAAAAACAACAACAACAAGAACAATGCAAAACCATATGGAGGACCTGGAAAAGCTACTTTGTCCTATCAGAAATCGTGCTGAGCATCAGTCAGATTGTGCTCTACTCAAACTGAGAAAAGAGAGTTTCTGAGCTTACAACAGAAGTTTTTAACCAGTATAAGCAAAATGTAATGTGAATATGGATTTTTCTAGGGAGAAGATTCATAGTTTTCATCATATCCTCAAAGAGTTTTATAGCCCTTAAAAAAACCTAAATAAAAGATTGAAAACAATTGGTTTAAGGAATTCCCTGGCGGTCCAGAGGTTAGGACTCTGTACTTTCATTGCTGAGGGCCAGGGTCAATCCCTGGTTGGGGACTAAGAGTCTGCAAGCCGAGTGGCTTGGCCTAAACAGAGAAATAAAAATTAAAACGTGCGCGAGCACACACACACACACACACTTCAATCAGTTTAAATAGAAGAAACATCAAACATGAATAAATAGCAATAAAAAAGGAAATGTGATTTTTAACTGAGCAGATCTAGACTCAGTGCCTGTGCTTTATATATTTGCCTACTTATGAGTATTTTTATAGCAGCCAATTAATAATACTGTAATGAAATCATTTCTTACACCTTTGCAACTTAGCTGTTAGGAGCTAAGAATGTGAGGGCTCATCTGAACCTCCTTCCTTCCCCCTTATTCCAGCAGAGAGGTATCAGCAGGCAACTGCAGGAAGATATTATCTATGGTTTAAAACCCTGAGGTTTTAAAACTTTGGCTTCTCTTCAGCTCTAATTTAAACCTGAGAGGAAATATTACATGTCAAGTGAGAGTCACAAAATTTCAGATCTAGCATTTGGGGGAATCCTCTGCAAGTCAAAAACTAACGGGTTTTTAATTTAAAAAATATTTATTTTTATTTACTTGGCTGTGCCAGGTCTTAGTTGTGGCATGTGGATCAGAAAATTGTCCAGGTGAGTTCCCTGGTGGTCCAGGGGACCTGGGTTCTATCCCTGGTCAGGGAACTACATCCCACATGCCCTAATAAAGACCTGGCTCAGCCAGATAAATACATAAAAATAAATATTTTTGTAAATTGTCTTATATTTGTTGCTATAATTTTTGGAACCCTGGGTCCTGTGCAGTCCCCAACTCAGCACCACTGCTTTGGATATGAAACATACCTTCAGAGAGGAAGAAGGCACAAACAAACAGAAACACTGAGGATATATACTGAAAATGCCATCAATCTGCTTTAAATATTTTTTACCGTGAAATATTTTGTTGTGCCCCCTTCAAGGACAGGCTTTGAAGAACTCTGTAAATAACAGGAAGTTCTAAGAAAGTCTGTGGTGATGCTATTTATTTTACTTTTTTTAACTTTTTATTTTGTATTGGAGTATAAGCAATTAACAGTGTTGTTGTAGTTTCACATGAACAATGAAGGGTCTCACCCATACAAATACATGTATCCATTCTCCCCCAGCCAGGCTGCCATTGAGCACAGTTCCCTATGCTATATCGTGGGTCCCTGTTGGTTATCCATTTTAAATATAGCAGTGTGTACCTGTCCACGTCAATCCTAAAGAAAATCAGCCCTGAACGTTCATTGGAAGGACTGATGCTGAAGCGGAAGCTCCAATTCTTTGGCCACTTGATGCGAAGAGCCGATGCATTAGAAAAGACCCTGATGCTGGGAAAGATTGAAGGCAGGAGGAGAAGGGGATGCCAGAGGACGAGATGGTTGGATGGCATAACTGACTCAATGGACATGAGTTTCAGTAACTTCCGGGAGATGGTAAAGGACAGGGAAGCCTGGCATGCTGCAGTCCATGGGGTTAGTCGGACACGACTGAGTGACTACTTGCAAAAAGTTTCAAAGCTTGTAAGTTTAAGAGCCAGGATCCAAACTGTGTAATGTAAAAAGTTTTGGTTGCAAACAACAGAAATAGATTCTAGCTAATGTGTGCGTGCTGTGTGCTCAGTCGCTCAGTTGTGTCCAACTCTTGTAGCCCGCCAGGCTCCTCTGTCCATGGGGATTCTCCAGCCAAGAATACTGGAGTGGGTTGCCATGCCCTCCTCCAGGGAATCTTCCCAACCCAGGGATCGAATCCAGGTCTCCCTCATCGCAGGCAGATTCCTTACCATCTGAGCCCCCAGGGATGCCCCTACAAGAAGGGTCTTCTAGCTAATGGAGGTGAAATTTATTGAAGGCTATCAGGTGGCTCACAAAATGGAAAGAACATGCGTGCATGCTAAGTTGCTTCAGTCGTGCCTGATTCTTTGTGACCCTGTGGACCATAGCCCACCAGGGTCCTCTGTCCAAGGGATTCTCCAGGCAAGATTACTGGAGTGGGCTGACATGGCCTCCTCCAGGGGATCTTCCTGACCCAGGGATCAAACCTGCATCTCTTATGTCTCCAGCATTGGCAGGCAGATTCTTTACCACTAGCACCACCTAGGAAGCCCCTCCAAGAAGAGTCTAAGAACAGCTTAACAATCTCCTGAGAGCATCTACCGTCCTTTGAATGATCACCTTGGCTGTAAAGCAAGGATAAGCCAGCATCAGTTACCTGGCCTAGCTTAGTCTCATAACTGGACAAGGGGAGGCCAGCTTGATTAACCAACCCAGCAGACCCTACACGCTGAGGGAAAAATCATCCCTCATGGAAATTAGAGTGCTTTAATCCAATGAAGGCAGACCTAGGGACTTCCCTGGCTGTCCAGTGGTTAGAATCGGATCATAAAGAAGGTGGAGCGTTGAAGAATCGATGCTTTTTAATTGCGGTACTGGAGAAGACCTTTGAGACTCCCTTGGACAGAAAGGAGATCAAATGAGTCAATCCTAAAGGAAATCAACCCTTAATATTCATTGGAAGGACGGATGCTGCAGCTGAAGCTCCCAAACTTTGGCCACCTGATGCGAAGAGCCGACTCCTTGGAAAAGACCCTGATGCTGGGAAAGATTGAAGGCAGGAGGAGAAGGGAGGCAAGAGATGAGACGGTTGGATGGCATCACCAACTCAATGGACATGAGTCTGAGCAAACTCTGAGAGACAGTGAAGGACAGGGAAGCCTGGTGTACTTCAGTCCATGGAGGTGCAAAGAGTTGGACACACCTTAGTGACTGAACAGCAGCAGTCATGGTTAGGACTCAACATTTCCAATACAAGGGATGTGAGTTCCGTCTCTGGTAGGAGAACTGAGATCCCACATGCCATGAGGCCACAAAAATGAAGGCAG
The DNA here is from genome assembly GCF_014754425.2 of Oryx dammah. Lineage (NCBI taxonomy): Eukaryota > Metazoa > Chordata > Mammalia > Artiodactyla > Bovidae > Oryx > Oryx dammah. The sequence goes on from NW_024070533.1 coordinate 5,643, forward strand.
ACATATACACTAGTGGGTGTACTGTATATTTTCCCCAGTGTATTTTTCCCAATAAACCCAAATCTGTCCATATGTAAAGTCTTGGCCTTCTCCATTGTACTCTTCTACTTCTTAAATATGGTAGCAAGCTAGAGCCCTTGTTAGCTAGATGTCAGAAAGTTAACAGAGGAAGAAGGAGGTCACAAGGGACAAAATGGGGTAGTTCAGATTGCACGGTGATTTTATAAATACTTCTTTCTGACCAATATGGTATGTTCTTAGCTAAAAGTGATTCTGATATTTTTCCCCTTGGTCCAATGAAAATCAAACAGAGTTAAACAGACCTGGGTCTGATTCCCTGTTTCACCACCTACTGTCTGTATAACTCTGGGCAAAGCATGTAAGTTCAGTGAGCCTCATTTTCTTCATCTGTAAAATAAGCTAAAACCCACCACCTTACCATATTGTTATGGGTTTTAATTGAGCAAACCTGTTAAGTGCCTGACATATAAAAGACTCCCAGTCAATGTTACTCTCCCCCTAGTCCCTGTCCCAGTGTACCAAAAAAGATTATATGCTATGAGTATTTTTAGTATTCTGAAGACTGTATGATTCATTTCTTCTGCAGGTATAGTTTTTCTTACAGAAGAATATCCAGTTTTTTCATGATGGCCTTTGCACCTCCAAAAAACACAAATGGTCCCAAAATGCAGACAAAGGTGAGTACCTGGACATCCCTAAACCATCAGCTTTTGAATGACCGGGTGAGTAATAAGAACTCTTTTATTAGTTGAAATCATGCTTTAAAGGAAAAATAAAACATTAAAATTTTGGTAATCAAAACATGAATAGGAATTGCTTAGCATTGTATAGTGGATTAAAAAAAAAACAAAATGAAGGATTTCTTCAAAAATTTTAATTGAAAAAACTGAAATACATTTAGAACAAAAATAAAGAAAACTTTAATTGAGCCCCAGTTACATGGCCAGAGTTGGCAAGAGATACAGAGTTCCTGCTTAGAAAGACAGATCTTAGGGACTTCCCTGGTGGTCCAGTGGCTAAGACTCTTGGCTCCCAGGGCTGGGGCCCAGGTTCTATCACTGGCCAGAGGATTCAGTCCCACATACTGCAACTAAAGACCTTGTGTGCTGCAACTAAGACCCAGCACAGCCAAATAAATAAATAAATATTTTTAAAAAGATTTAGGAGATGAGAAGGCAGAGTGTCTGCCAGCTCCCCTTCACCTCCGTATCCACCTGGTCTTCAGGCTCTGTGAGTCTTCCTCCGAGGTCTCTTCATCCAGACCCTTCCTCTCCTTTGACTGGTGCACATCCAGCTCCACGTTCTCAGTTCACACACTCACCCCCCTTTGCCTGGCACATTGCAGTTACCCCTCAGCTGGTTTCACTGTCTCTAATCCATCCTCTATTCTGGTCCCAGAACAACCTTTCTAAAATACCAAACTAATCCTATGAAGCAAAAGCAATAACACACTGCTCCAAAGGATAAATTCCTCCCTACCCACCGTGCATAGCACTGAGGACCCTTCATTTGTGTTAGTCACTGAGTCGTGTCCGACTCTTGGAGACCCCATGGACTATAGCCGGCCAGGCTCCTCTGTCTGTGGGATTCTCCAAGCAAGAATACTGGAGTAGATTGCCATGACCTCCTCCAAGGGATCTTGATGATCCATGGATCGAACCCAGTGTCCTTTATAACACCTGCATTAGCAGGTGAGTTTTCTTTTTTTAATTTATTTGGTTGCAATTTTTGTTGAAGCATGTGAACCCTTAGTTGCAGCATGTGGGATCTAGTTCCCTGACCAGAAATCAACCCAGGCCCCCTGCATTGGGAGCATGGAGTCTTAGCCCCTGGACCACCAGGGAAGTCCCAGCAGGTGAGTTCTTTAACACTGGCTCCACCTGGGAAGCCTGAATAGCTTTTGTCAAATTTTATGAGAATTTCTAGGGAATTTCCTGGTGGCCCAGTGGCTCAGAGTCTGGGCTCCCAATGCAGGGGGCCTGGGTTCCATCTGTGTTCAGGAAACTAGAACCCACATGCTACAAGAGTTTGCATGCTGCAGCTAAAGAACCCACATGGCACAACTAAGACCCAGTGCAGTCAAATACATAAAAATGTTTAAAAATTTCATGATAATTTCTAGGTGAGCAATGATAAGAGAAATAACAATTTCTATTAGAAATGATATTTATTTTGTTGTTCAGAACTCCCATTTTATCACCCGCCCCCCATTTTTATTTTGGTTTCATTAGGTTCTAGTTTGGAATAAAAATATTTTCAAAAATCTTACCCTGCCATATGTAAAATAGATAGGCAATGGGAATTTGCTGCATGGCTCAGGAAACTCACACATTGGTACTGTATCAACCTAGAGGGGTGGGGTGGGGAGGGAGAGGGCAGGGAGGTTCAAAACAGAGGGGATATATGCATATCTAGTATATTGTCACCCTGCTTATTTAACTTATATTCAGAGTACATCATCAGAAAAGCTGGACTGGAAGAAACACAAACTGGAATCAAGATTGCTGGGAGAAATATCAAAAACCTCAGATATGGAGATGACACCACCGTTATGGCAGAAAGTGAAGAGGAACTAAAAAGCCTCTTGATGAAAGTGAAAGAGGAGAGCGAAAAAGTTGGCTTAAAGCTCAACATTCAGAAAACGAAGATCATGGCATCCGGTCCCATCACTTCATGGGAAATAGATGGGGAAACAGTGGAAACAGGGTCAGACTTTATTTTTTTGGGCTCCAAAATCACTGCAGAAGGTGACTGCAGCCATGAAATTAAAAGACGCTTACTCCTTGGAAGAAGAGTGATGACCAACCTAGATAGCATATTCAAAAGCAGAGACATTACTTTGCCGACTAAGGTGCGTCTAGTCAAGGCTATGGTTTTTCCAGTAGTCACGTATGGATGTGAGAGTTGGGCTGTGAAGAAGGCTGAGCGCCGAAGAATTGATGCTTTTGAACTGTGGTGTTGGAGAAGACTCTTGAGAGTCCCTTGGACTGCAAGGAGATCCAACCAGTCCATTTTGAAGGAAATTAGCCCTGGGATTTCTTTGGAAGGAATGATGCTAAAGCTGAAACTCCAGTACTTTGGCCACCTCATGAGAAGAGTTGACTCATTCGAAAAGACTTTGATGCTGGGAGGGATTGGGGGCAGGAGGAGAAGAGGACGACAGAGGATGAGATGGCTGGATGGCATCACTGACTCGATGGATGTGAATCTGAGTGAACTCCGGGAGTAGGCGATGGCCAGGGAGGCCTGGGGTGCTGCAATTCATGGGGTCACAAAGAGTCGGACACGACTGAGTGACTGAACTGAACTGATGGCTGATTCATGTTGAGGTTTGACAGAAAAGAACAAAATTCTGTAAAGCAAAATCCTTCAATAAAAAAATAATTAAAATTTAAATACTGTCAAATCACTATGTTGTACACCTGAAACTAACAGTATATGTCAAATATAATTCAATAAAAATTAAATATAATACAAATTAAAGAATCTTGGTAATGATGTCACTTGGTGAAATATGCAACCACAGTGTCAACAGACAAATAACAACCATGGGATTTTGACTTAACAGCAGGCTCTGAGTAAACTGTGATGTAAACAAACTGTGGCATTCTGCAAGGGAAGACGATTCTCTCTAATGTTTTCCACTTGAAGTGATACTGTTTCTGGGCTCTTTTAAAATTTTAATTGAAGTATGGCTGATTTACAATGTTGTGTTAGTTTCAAGTGTACAGCAAAGGGATTCAGTTATACATATCTATTCTTTTTCAGAGTCTTTCCCTGATGGGTGATTACAGAATATTGAGTAGTGTATGTACTATAAGTAGGTCCTTGTTGGTTATTTATTTTATATATAACAGTTTGTATATGTTAATCCCAAACTCCCAATTTATCCTTCCAACCCTCTTCCAGCTTTTTAAGATCAACAATCTGATTGCAAATCCTTGGAATGAGGACTTGCTCCCAACCAGATACTATAAGATTCTGAGTCTGCCTGAGGGCCTGACAGTTAAATAATTTGTTCTAAATTAAACTTCTTGTCAAGGGTAGAGTCAGAACCAGATCTGAGGTTGTCTAGTGTTTCTCTTTCTGCCCCTCATGCCTATCAGTTCCTACCTGACTCTAATTGCCTTTTGGTGAAGAACTGCATTTGCTTGGACTCTGCTTAGACTTGGTCATTGGCCCTCGAAAGACCCTATCTCCTACCCTCTTTATTTGTTTTATTATCAATGACTGACTTTATTATTATTTATTTACTTATTTAACTATTTATTTTCTTTATCTATTTGGCTGTACTGGGTCTTCGTTACAGCATGCAGGGTCTCTAGATGCGGCGTGTGGGATCTTTTTAGTTGCAGCAAGTGGAATCTAGTTCCCTGACCAGAGATGGAATGCGGGCCCCCTACATAGGGAGTGTGGAGTCTCAGCCACTAGACCGCCAGGGAAGTCCCCCTGCCACTTTCGTGCCGACTCTCCACACCCCTTCAAGTCAGTGCCCCTTTCTTCCTGGCGCCTTCTGTTGTCATTGGACACCACGACAGTCCTCCCAACCTGCCATCCTGGGACCTAATTGTGTTTTTTTTCCGCCTACTGTCAGGTCAAACCATGGGCAGCAATTCATTGAGAATGTAGGGCTTGAGGTCAGAATAGGGAAGATCAAGGTTGGGGGTCAGAATAGAAAGACCATGGTTCTAGCAGGGTTTCCTAGGTGTTAGTGATGAAGAATCTGCCTGTCAATGCAGGACATGCAAGAGACGTGGGTTTGATCCCTGGATCAGGGAGATTCCCCTAGAGTAGGAAATGGCAACCCAGTCCAGTATTCTTGTCTGGGAAATCCCACAGACAGAGGAGCCTGGCAGGCTACAGTCCATGGGGTCTCCAAGACTTGGACATGACTAAGCATGCTTGCACCACATGGCTTTTTAGTGAGGAACCAAGTATATTATTCAGCTGAATGTACAGTCTGGAACCAATGATTTTTCTTTAAAATCTATAAAGGTAACCCTTTGGGCCTCTGCTTATCCTCTCTAAAACAGAAAAAGTGAACAAAAAGACCCTAAGCTTCCTTTTAGCCCTAAAATTCTATGACACCTGAATCTCTTGTTGTTTGTCAGTCAGCAGGTGTTTTGTTGAGAGCTTCCCCTGGAACTTGTGGATCATATAAGGGAAAGTAGCTGTAATCCAACTGGCAAGAGAAAATGAACAGAATCACCTGGTGGGCAATAGCGACTCCTAGAAAGGCCAGGTGGAGCATGGGCTGCTAGTGGAGGAGGAGTTGGGAAGAGTGAGACCAGTGGGTGCCAGAAAATTGCTGGTGCCCGAGACTTGGGAGGGGAATTAGATGCTTGATAGGACTTTGTTAGACACAAGAGAAGGGTTCAGGAATTGAGTGAATCCTGATTATTCTTTCTTTGTCATTCTTTATTTTTTCTTGGCTGCACTGAGTCTTCGTTGGTGCACGAGGGCTTTCTCTAGTTGCAGCGAGCTGGGGCTACTCTCTAGCTGCAGTGCGTGGACTCTGGGCCATGCGGGATCAATAGTTGTGGATCACTGGCTCAGCTGCCCCGAGGCAGGTGGAATCTTTCCCGACCAGGAATGGAACCTGTATGCCCTGCATTGGCAGGCAGATTCTTCACCCCTGGACCACCGTGAAAGCCCTGAATCCTGATTTTTCAGTCTTCTGAAAAATTCTATAGCCTTTTTTTTAAAATTTTATAGGATCTCTTCTATTTTCTTTTTCTTTGTTTGCTTGTTTTGACCACTCCATTGGCCTGTGGGACCTTAATTGCCCAACCAGGGATTGAACCCTTGCTTTCTGCAATGGAAACACAGAGTCTTAACCACTGGACCACCAGGGAAATCCCCTCTTCTACTGTCATCTAGAAATTCTGAGATTATCTGTCACTGTTATTTGAGGGTCCTAGTAGCCCAGGGGGCAGTTAAGTAGGAGGGAGGAGAAAATGGTATTCTTTTTCTTCTTCTCTAAAGTATAAAAAGTGTCTACCTGTGATATATGATATTCCCTGGTTAGTAGCAAAGATGGCATTTTCCAGGCCTTGAGGTTGTTGTTGAATCAATTATTCCAGTCTCCATTTTGCCTGCCCTTTGAAAGCAGAATTTGAGAGTCTAAACAAAGGAAGGAAAACAGATCTGTTGGAAGCAGGAAACCAACTCCTCATCCTCCTCCACAAAAGGGAAGAAATAGCCCTGAGCTAGTTTCTAAATAGGAGTGTTCTGACAGTGCGAGAGAATTTAGAAAGTGCCAGGAGGAAGGGAAAACATGGAGCCCAGTTTTGAAAACCGACAGAGTGCAGGGTTGGCACCAGAGAGACAGTCACGTCTGTTACCTGCTGTCTCCTGTTTCCTGGCTCCAGCTTGCCCTCCTCTGCCAAACCTTCTCACTCGAGTTGTCCCTTCCTCACCCATTCAGATAGATACACAAATGACTGAAGCTCAGGAAAACACCTCTCCACTAATATGTAAATACACTCACATGGTAGCGATACATCCAAAGGATATTCATTTGT
>NW_024070534.1:0-12071 GCF_014754425.2 Oryx dammah
AAGCAAAACGTGTTCAAGAATAGTGTTCCCAATCATTAAATAAAAAAACCTTTCATTTTTTTACCCATGTGAAATTTGCCACAACTAGGAAACAAGTTATACAGTGAGAGACACACAGGCAGAAAGGGAGAGGGAAAGAAATACCTGGTCATAGACATGGGGGCAGAGGGAGCCAGTGGAGCTGGAACAGGCTGCCACACAGGGCATGTGGGGGAAAGGCGGGGACTTTACTGAAAGATGGCAAAGAAGGTGGAGCACCGAAGCAGCGGTGCTGGAGATTTCTGAGAGTCCCTTGGACTGCAAGGAGATCAAACCAGTATCTGGAAATCAACCCTGAGTATTTGGAAGGACTGATGCTGAAGCTGAAACTCCAGATTTTGGTCATCTGATGCAAACAGATGACTCACTAGAGAAGGGCCTGATGCTGGGAAAGATTAAGGGCAAGAGAAGAGGGTGTCAGAGAATGAGATATATAGATGACATCACAGATGCAAGGGACATGAACTTGGGCAAACTCCGGAGATGGTGAGGGACAGAGACCAGCAGCGCTGCCATCATGGGGTTGCAGAGTTGGACACGACTGAACAACTGAACAACAAGGGTCCAAGGCACTACTTAGATAAAGGAAGTTGTTCATAAGCTGCTTGCCTGGGGCTGGGGACAGGGGTAGGGGGTGGGGTGTGACGCTTCAGTTCAGAACTGGGAATTCCTGCGCAGATTACCGGAAGCCAGTAAGAACAGAGGCGGGGTGTTCAGTGCATTTTCCCTCTGGGCTGTGATTCCCCCTGGGCAGACTTCCAGCTTCCTGTTTTCTTGCTCTGGAGGGGCTGCCAGTGGCAAGGCATAGAGACCCTGTATCTCCGCCACCAGGTCACCGAGTCCCCTCCCCACCCCTGCTCCCCACGCCTGCTCCCCACTTCCTTGCCCAGTCGTGCCCCGCCTTCGCAGGGTGTAGGGGGGAGCAGGACAGCATTGGGAGGGTCTGCACTTGTTTCCCGCGGAGGACCCTGTGACTGCCGCCTATCACGGCCGGGTGGGGTCGGGGGGGGGGCGGTGGGGGGGGGGGGGGGGGCAGTGCGGGACGCTCACCAGAAGAACAGGCGCGAGCAGAGGTTCGCTTTCTGCAGCGGGTTGGGCTTCACCTTCGGGTCCAGCGGCAGCATCTTGCCGGCTGGAGCGGGCATGGAGCGGCACTGTGCTGCTCTGGCCGCGGTGAAGCTCCCGCTGCTCCTGGAGGAGACTGCGGGGTTGTTGGAGATCAGTCTGCCTTCGGGATCTGCTGGGCAGGCGCTGAGAACAACAGGCTTCCAGAGTGTGGAACACCCACCGCCCGCCCACCAGGTCTCCGCCTCCCGAGATTGCACAGCCTCCCGCGTCGCCTCCGGGTCACCGCTCTGCGCTGCTGTCAAGGCTTTGGAGAAGTAAGGCCGTGTGTGGGGCTGCAGGACGAAGAGGCAGTCAGGCCAAAGCTTCCAGGAGCCGCATCCAAGTGGGAGGTAAGGCCACCCGCTCTTTGATGGAGGAGGGTAGGCAGACCGGACAGCAGGAACAGACCAGCTCCAAGAATCCCACCTGGCTGCAAACTCCGCTGAAACTCCCTTTCTGAGCCCAGGCACTCACCCAGAAGGTGAAGAGGGCACCCTCAGGCTCTGCCCTCCTCTGCTGCTCCGAAGCTCCCCATGGGCTGCAGGGAAGGCCTGGAGAAAGCTGGCAGAAGGCATGATCAGCCCATGTGAGACGTCCTGTGGCATCTCACACTCACATGTTGCATTGTGAGCGAACCTCTGTAAGCTTTTTGCTGCCCTCCTAGATTGGGAAAGGGGAGTCTGGGGGGAGAGAAACTGCCTCCTAATTTCTTTTATCATGCTTTCAAAACTTAGATAAGTAACAGTGACATATGTCACAAAATACATTTCTGGGGACCTTACCTCCGTTTCAGCTCTAACAATGTCCTGTTCAGGAAGGTATTATCCCTATCCTACAGATGAGAAAGATGAGGCTCAAGGACAGCCCTTGTCCAAGGTCTTGGACCCAAGTTTGGGGTTCAGCATGGTTGTCTTGCTGGTATATGGACAGTATGTGTGAAAAGTGCCTAGAATATGCTGTGTGAGTGAATGAACGATACAGGACTGAATGAACAAAATCCTGGGCTCCTTCTCAGAAGTGTTTAGTCACCAGCTCAACAGTGTCTCTTCCCTTCTACTCTAAATGAAGAAAGATCACAATTTTTGTACCTACAACAAGATCATCATATTATTCTTTAATAATTTATCATATACCTTGGCTAAGATTGGTGTTATTAATGATGGCTTTTAGCTTCAGTTATGGAAGATGAAAAGGTAAGTTCCAGAAAACTGGTGTACAGCAATGTGATAATATTGCTGTATACCTTTAATTTGCTTAAAGAGTAGTAGTTCTCAACATAAAAAAGAAAAAAAAATGGAAAAATTGTGACGTGATGGACATGTTGATTGGCTTGGTTGTGATAGCTTATGGTGAATGGCGTCATATTTGTGATCTCCGAAGCAGAAGATTTAGCTTCGGGCCAAGGACCAGGCTTGATCACTCAAGAGCTTTGATGTAGCAGAGTTTTATTAAACTATGAAAAGGGACAGAGAAATCTTCTGACATAGACCTCAGAAGGGGACCGGAGGGCAGGGGATGGAGAGTGCCCCCACTAGGTAGTCTTACCAAGGCCTTATATATTTTACTAGACCCACTCCCAAAACACACATTGAAGATGACAGGATTAGTCAGAAGGTTCGCAAGAAGGAGAAACATGTCCTGGAGCAAGCTACATTGTTATATTGACTACCACAAAGCGATGTAGGAAAAAAGTTTGTCTTTTTCTCCTTGAGAGCCCCAGACCCCCTTCTTCTTCTTGAGGGCTCCAGACCTGTTTCTCCTCTTTGGGGACCCTGGACTTCTTAGCAACCTACCTAGGAATTGACTCCCTCAGTTGTTAAAGGAAGTCAACATGTTGAACATCTAAATATATATATAGTATTTGTCAATTATACCTTAATGCCAGAGGGAAGATTGATTTTAAAGAAAACTTTCATGTCTTCAGACTTTTTTTTATGAGACAAATATATAAGAATGGCAAGGTATTGATAATTTTGTATAAATGGGCATGATGAGAATTTATTACACTATTTTCTTGATATTTCATGCATGTTTGAAATTTTCTATTGCAAAAAAGAAAAATGATTAGAGCTGAAAATTTTATTTTTTCAATTACCTACCTTTCTGGTGTTAGCTCTCTCTCAGATAATGCAGTCCACAATGTATGGTACCAGACTTGTCCTGATTTACAGTTCTCTTTTATATTCCCTACATTTTCCAGTGCTGTAAACACTCAGCAACTAGTTCTACTTCAAAAATAAAGGAATTGGTTGCTGCAGTTGGAAATCTAGTGACTTCCTTGTCAGACTGCCCCAGACTGTTCTGTCTGGTCCCTACAAGTATCTCAGAATCATAATTAGCCATCTCCAAACTGACAAATACATTCAGTCCCTTTAGCTTCTGTTGCCTTTTTATTTTTTAAAAAACTAAGATCTTTTGAAATTTCTTAGCATCCTCTTCTGTACATAAAAACCTTGAATGTGATCTAATTCATGAAAAAAAATCTTCCTCACATTTCTCACATTTCTCCTCACTAGTAATACTATGAATTACTTCTGTTACTTCCCACTGGCTCTCAGACATATTTGCATTATGACACTTTTACAGAGAGTTCTGGTATAAAAACTTAAACAAAACTCCTTGTTTTCTGTCAATATATTCTATTTGATCTTCCTTTAAGATGTTATAATAATAATGGAACCTTGAGTTATTTTGTTTTCAGTTCATCGGAAACACTAGTTCATTACTGAGATGAGTTGTCCAGAAACTATTGAGAGTTGATAAAGATGTCCTTGGTCTTCCCTGGTGGCTCAGAGGTTAAAGTGTCTGCCTGCAATGTGGGAGACCTGGGTTCGATCCCTGGGTCAAGAAGATCCCCTAGAGAAGGAAATGGCAACCCACGCCAGTATTCTTGCCTGGAGAGTCCCATGACGGAGGAGCCTGGTGGGCTACCGTCCATGGGGTCACAAAGAGTCAGACACGACTGAGCGACTTCATGTTCACTTTCACTTTCACTTTCAAAGATGTCCTTGGACAAGAATATATCTTAAAAAATTGAAATTTCTATTTTAATTAGGCTCACAATCTAGAAAAATAATAGGTAAAAAGGAAATTGCAGCAAAAGAATAAAAAATAATAAAATAACACAAACACATTCATCCTTACCCTGATAAATTAAGGATGTTTCCTGATGCTGCTGGCACTGATTGTGTCACACAGTTTCATGCTTCAAGTGTTTTTCAGCCAAATAAAGAGGCCTAATAGCCATCAAAAAAGAAAAACAAAAAAACAGAAAAACCAGAATACCGCATCTTAATGAAGGGAAAGTCTGAGAGGCACTGTAGTATATTATCAGCAAAATATAAATTAGAATAGTTTTTTCATAAAATAATCTAACAATATTTATTTTTAAGAGCCTTAAAAATGTTCATTCTTTGCGACTCAATAAGATTTCCACTTTGAAGATGAAGAAGATAAAAAGTCAGCTATAAACAGCTACTTATGTACAAATACTCAAACAGTAAATAATCTGCCTGCAATGCAGGAGACCTAGATTCAATTCCTGGATTGGGAAAGTCCCACAGAGAAAGAAATGGCAACCCATTCCAGTAAGTACTCTTGCCTGGAGAATTCCACATTTCTGAGTGACTAACTTTCACTTTCCTGTTTCTCAGAGCAGTGTTTATTATAATATTAGAATTTAGAAACATCCTAACTTCTAAGCTCAGCAAAAGCAAAATGATTGAATAAATCATGAATCATTTTTAGAGAAGTGCTTTAGATTTCCCTGGTGGTAGAGTGGATAAGAATCCACAGGGGACACAGGTTCAACTCCTGGTCCAGGAAGATCCCACATGCTGCCAAGGGGCAACTAAGCCCAAGCACCACAACTACAGAAGCCTGTGTGCTTAGAGCGCATGCTCCGCAGCAAGAGAAGCCACTGCAATGAAAAGCCTGTCCAGTTCAGTTCATGCGCTCAGTCGCATCCGACTTTTTGTGACCTCATGGACTGCAACATGCCAGGCTTCCCTGTCCATCACCAACTCCCAGAGCCTGCTCAAACTCATGCCCATTGACTCAGTGATGCCATCCAACCATCTCATCCTCTGTTCCCCTTCTCCTCCCAACTTCAATCTTTCCCAGCATCAGGGTCTTTTCCAATGAGTCAGTTCTTCACATCAGGTGGCCAAAGTATTGGAGTTTCAGCTTCAGCATCAGTCCTTCCAGTGAATATTCAGGACTGATTTTCATTAGGATTGACTGGTTTGATTTCCTTGCAGTCCTGGGGACTCTAAAGAGTCTTCTCCAAAACTACAAAAAAACTCAAAAGCATCAATTTTTTGGTGCTCAGGTTTCTTTATGGTTCAGTTCTCACATCCATACATGACTACTGGAAAAACCACAGCTTTGACTAGACAGATCTTTGTCAGCAAAGTAATGTCTCTGCTTTTTAGTATGCTATCTAGGTTGGTCAGAGCTTTTCCACCAAGGAGCAAGCAGCTCTTAATTTCATGGCTGCAGTCACCACCTGCAGTGATTTTGTAGCCAAAGAAAATAAAGTCTGTCAGTGTTTCCATTGTTTCCCTATCTATTTGCCATGAAGTGATGGGACCAGATGCCATGATCTTCAATTTTTGAAAGTTGAACATTAAGCCAGGTTTTTCATTCTCCTCTTCACTTTCATCAACAGGCTCTTTAACTCCTCTTCACATTCTGCCTTAAGTCTGGTGTCATCTGCATATCTGAGGTTATTGATATTTCTCCCAGCAATCTTGATTCCAGCTTGTGCTTCATCCAGCCCAGCATTTCGCATTATGTACTCTGCATATAAGTTAAATAAGCAGGGTGAAAATATACAGCCTTGACATACTCCTTTCCCAATTTGCAACTAGTTCATTGTTCCATGTCTGGTTCTCACTGTTGCTTCTTGACCTGCATACAGATTTCTCAAGAGACAGATAAGGTGGTCCGGTATTCACATCTCTTGAAGAATTTTAAATAGTATCTTGTGATCCACACAGTCAAAGACTTTGCCATAGTCAAGAAAGCAGAAGTAGATGTTTTTCTGGTATTCTCTTGATTTTTCTTTGATCCAATGGATGTTGGCAATTTCATCACTGGTTCCTCTGCCTTTTTAAAATCAGGCTTGAACCTCTATAACTTCTCAGTTCATGTACTGTCGAAGCCTAGCTAGGAGAATTTTGAGAATTACTTTGCTGAGTGAGGCCCCAGAGAAGCCTTCTGATGGCTGCAGCTCCAGTGCATATCTGATTGCAGCCTCATGAGGGACCCTGAGCCAGATCACCCAGCCAAGCTGCTCCCAGCTTACTGACCCTCAGAAATTCTGCAAGATTTGGAGTATCCAGGAGTCTCCAGTAGAGGCGTGAGTCAGCAGTGGCCTGCTGCTGGGTCAGGGCCACTGAATACAACAGTGTGTGCACAAGTCCTTTTGAAGGAGGTCACCATTATCTTCATTACCCCCACCATAGTTTGGCCTTAGGCCAAACAACAGAGAATACAGCCCCGCCCATCAACAGAAAATTGTATTAAAGATTTACTGAGCATGGTCCCAACCATCAGAACAAGACCCAGTTTCCCTCACAATCAATCTCTCTCATCAGGAAGCTTCCATAAGCCTCTTATCCTAATCCATCAGAGGCCAGACAGAAGGAAAACCACAATCACAGAAAACTAACCAAACTGATCACATGGATCACAGCCTTGTCTAACTCAATGAAACTATGAGCCATGCCATGTAGGGCCACCCAAGATGGACGGGTCATGGTGGAGAGTTCTCACAAAACATGGTCCACTGGAGAAGGGAATGGCAAACCAGTTCAGTATTCTTGCCTTGGGAACCCCAGGAACAGTATGAATAGCTCATGTTTCACAACAAACAGTAGCCCCCACTCACCACAACTAGAGAAAACCTAGGCAGCAACAAAGACCTAGAACAACAACAGCAAAAATGGTATTGAAAGCTTTGAACAATGACCGAAATGGGGGAAGATCTTAGGAAAGCTGGGTGCTGAGAGTGTACTCATGAAAGCAACAAAAATGTTGTGAGGTATTCTGGCAAAGAAGCTATTAGGCTCTGCCTGCCATTCCCATTCCTTCATTTCTCTTTCATGGCAAAATGTGTTGTGTATCACCTGTCAACTCAGAATCAGCCTGCTGTATATTGACATGTTATAGTGACCTATCTTTACTGCACTGACAGCTAATACCTTTTTCTGACTCAACTGTAGGTTCTTTCTGGATTCTTACTTTGTAGTAGGTTTTGCTGGATTCTGCCTGGTGATGGTATTTTACTATTGACCAGAGTCTACCGCACAGAGGAATCAAGATCAAAGTGATAGTTTTTTTGGGGGGTGGAGGGCAGGGGAGGAGTTTGTCTGTTTTACTCCCTGCAGTGGGTTTCTCTGGATTCTGTGTGGTGACAATATTTTACTATTGACAACAATCTACCAGATGGAGGATCCACGTAAGGTGATAGCTTTAGAAAAGAAGCGACTGGGAAAGAGCAACTGGCCTTTGGTTCAAAGCTGGTAGTTTTGTTCCAAGAGCCTGAGGTGCCACCTCTTCAAATGAGCTGATCTGTAAGGATATGTTTAACTCCATGTCATGTAGCCACACAAAGTTCAGAATCAAATTATGTAGTATAGCTGGCTTGTGTCCCATGAGAGAAGCCACTCTGTCTAAATTGAGACCAAATCCTGGAGTAAAAGTTTTGATACCTTTATGTGAATGTCATTTATCATTCTGCAGCAGCCAAGAGACTTAATTTCTACTCATTGATCAAAACAGCCAGGGAGGTTATTTCTAGCACACAGCTAGATGTCCTATTGGGTCATAACCTTCACTCTGCTAACCTCGAACCACTCTTCTTATTTCAAATTTAGAATTTCACCCAGCAACTGAGTATCAAGCATTGCCATCCATCTCTATCAGTCAACTTGTTCAGTTTCCATAAAACATCTCTGTATCGTAATGGCCCTTCTTTGTAGATATATTTAGGTGTTTTATTACATTTTCCTCCACTGTTTAAAAAATTACAATATGGAAAGAATCAATGTGCTAATACTAACAACAATGCAATTAATGTAAATATGGAGAGAGCATGAAATGAAAGAGAGGAGGTGACACTTTAGTCTGGATTGGATGCATATTTGAAGTAAGCTGGTTCATTATGTATTTAATTTTCAAGGAAGAGAAACCATTATTTTTGAACCTATGAAATATCTAGGGCAGTTTTATTCAAACTACCAAAATTTGGAAGCAATCATGATATTCTTCAACAGGTGAATGGACAAACTGGTTCATCCAGGCAATGGAGTACTATTCAGCACTAAAACGAAGTGAGCTATCACAGCATGAAACAACGCGGAGGAAACGTAAATGCTCATCACTAAGTGAAAGGAGTCAGTCTGAAAAGGCTACATGCTGTATGATTCTAACCATATGACAAAAAGGCAAAACTATGGAGACAGTAAAAGATCAGTGTTGCCAGAGGGTGGAGGTGGGATGAGAGAGGAGTAGATGAAGAACAGGGGATTTTTAGGGCAATGAAAACACTCTGTAATATACCACAATGATGGGAATGTTATCATACATTTGTCTAAACCCATGGAATGCACGACACCAAGAGTGAGCCCTGATGTAAACTATGGATTTGTGATGTCTGACATGTCTCTATAGATTCATCAGATGTAGCAAATCTTTCATTCTATGAGAGAAGGAAATCTCTGTGCCTGCCCCACCCCACCTCCCCCAGAAAGAAAAGTCTATGAAATGCTTGTGAGATACTGATGACAATTATACATCCAAAAGATGAAGTGCCGGAACCTCCCTGCTTGTCCAGTGGTTAAGGAGCTGCCTGCCAATGCAGGAGACATGGGTTCTATCCCTGCCCTCGGAAGATCCCACAAGCCGAGTAACCTGCACTCTAGACCCAGCGTTCTGCAACTACTGAGCTCACCAACCATAGCTCCTGAAGCATGTGCGCCCTAGGGCCTGTGCTCCACAAGGGAAGACACTGCAATGAGAAGCCCATGCACCACAATGAAGAGCAGCCCCTGCCCACCGCAAGCAGAGAAAGTCCATGCATAGCAACAAAGACACAGCACAGCAAAAATTAAAATAAGCAAATAAGTAAATTTTTAAAATGAAGTGTTATAATAGACGAAATGAGATTTTTAAAGTTGTAGATTGAGATTCATATTAATAAAATGTCCCAATGATCCCTTATAGTATTTCTTAGACTTATAAATCATATGGTAACTTTCTTCAATTTAATCAAGAAAACAAGAAAAAATTACCTTTACTCTTGTCAATTTTTAAAAATAACTGATAAAACAATGTGTTAGTCAGTCATGTCCGACTCTTTGCGACCCCACAAACTGTAGCCCGCCAGGCTTCTCTGTCCATGGAATTCTCCAGGCAAGAATACTGGACTGGATTGCCATAACCTTCTCCAGAGGAATTTCCAAACCCAGGGATTGAACCCTGGTCTCCTGCCTCACAGGCAGATTCTTTACCATTTGAGCTATAGGGAAGTCTCATAAAACACTACCAGAGTTATAATCTCCTTCCCACCCCTTGCAAATCAAGTCCATTTTGCTTCATTAAATTTTCTGTTTATTAAATATAACTTCAGTGAAATTAAGAGAAATAGAATTTGAGGTAAGAAATATATCTATAAAATTAATTTGTACTGCATATTATTAATACTTAATCTATATTTTCATACTCATATAATATTCAGAGATTAAAAAGCTGAAGTATTCTTTCTAAACATAAAGAACTTTAGACTTCTTTGTTTGTTTTCTGAGAAGAGACTTCTCTTGCTTTCTTTTATACAGTCTACTTTCAGTTGCACTCTCAGGGAAACTGTGGGTATAAAAGTAGCAAATTGCAGCTGAGTGAAATGTGTTTCCTACCCTCACCAAGCATACAACTTATACTGTGTGTGCAATTCCCATTCTTAAGAGTCACACCTTTGCGTGAAGGCTTTCATTATATGTGGACAACAGAAATGAAGTCCATCATGTGTCAAAACAAAACAAAAGTATTGACTTTTTATGGACATTTTCTCTAAAATGTATTGCTGATGTCCCTCCCTCACAGAATCTGCAGAACATAATGACAAACATTATTAACTATTTGATATCATTACCATATTATACCATTTGGTGCAATACTCTTAGGGGCTAATGAAATATAGGTATAGGGGTTTACAGATTTATTTATATAGAAACATAAGCATAGGGGTTTACAGATTTATTTATATACACTTACTAACAGCAAATTAACTTTAAAATTATTCACATCTATTTTTCTGTATATTTTTATTTCTTCTCTTGTCTTTTCTAATAATACTTTACTTGTTACTACCTTTAAACTAGCTTGTAAAGTAAGATTTAATAGGCTTTAAAGTCAGGACCTGAGGAACTCTAGGCTAGGAACAATTATGAGCTTGCAGATCTAATTTTGGCAACTTAGATGCCTCTTGGTGTCAGATGTCTTCTGTGAGACTGAAGTTACCCAAGGATGACAGCTGGAAAAGTGAATGTTATCAGAAGGTGCTTTGGTTTACCAATGGCTTTATGAAAGTGAAAGTTGCTCCGTTGTGTCGGACTCTTTGCAACCCCATGGACTATATAGTCCATGGAATTCTCCAGGCCAGAATACTGGAGTGGGTGGCCTTTCCCTTCTCCAGGAAATCTTCCCAACCCAAGGATTGAACCCAGGTTTCCCGCATTGCAGGCAGATTCTTTACCAGCTGAGCCACCAGGGAAGCCCATGGCTTTATAAGTGTTCCTAAATCATTAGTAAATGTCTTCTCTTCGTTTGACATGAAATAGTTTAAGAATGCTAAAAATGTTCCCCAATTTTATTTTTTTTATTTTTTTTTCAATTTTATTTTTTAAATGTAAATAATTCCCAAATGGAGTCCATATAAAGTATTCACACTTTTCTATCGTTATTTAAGGATTTTCATTAAAGAATAAGATATACAGAAACAAAGAGAAAGAGGGAGAGAGATGCCCAAGGCTGAGCCCCGAGACCGTCCAGCACTCACAGATGGAGACTCACCCAAGGAGACTGAGGCGGGAGAGAAAGCGCAGTCACCGGAGCAGGAGAAGCAGGAGAAGCAGGAGCCCGCGCCTCCGGGAGGCTGCTGAGTTAGAGAGACAGTGCCAGTTGGATTTGGCAAAGACAGGGGTTTTGGTGACTTAGGAAAAGCATTATTTTAAAGAGAAAGAG
The DNA here is from genome assembly GCF_014754425.2 of Oryx dammah. Lineage (NCBI taxonomy): Eukaryota > Metazoa > Chordata > Mammalia > Artiodactyla > Bovidae > Oryx > Oryx dammah. The sequence goes on from NW_024070534.1 coordinate 11,392, forward strand.
ATTGAAGCCTTTTAAAGCTGTGTTGAGCAGAGAACTGTATTTGAAGGTGTGGAAAAGTGGTTGTACACAACTCCTGTGAGAAATTTTGCTCTGAGGAGGAACAGAAAATAGAAAAAGACGTAACTGCAGGACTATAACCCTTAAGGAGGCACTCATCCACTGTGATCTGTTCAACAGCCAGTGTGAAAATAGACTGTTTGAGTAACAAGGCTGAGCCGATGTTGTCAGTATCTGCCCCGGTGCCTTCCCTGTCACCCTGGCCTGACTTCCTGCAACTCTGCCTGAGGGCTTTGTCTGCCACCTGAGTCGGCTCTGCTAAAGCACAAGGCAGCCAGGAGTGCTGGGGAATTGAATGTCTTCCTCTGCTCTCTCCCTTCAGTCCACAGACAGACAGGAGCTGGTGTGTCAATACCCGACTCCCTCTCACAGGGACGCTAACCCTGAGGCTTGTGCTCTGCACTGCCTCCTAAGTTTCCCAGCAGGATGGTGTTCCAGTAACCCAGCCTGCAACATACCTGGTAACACATCCTGTGCGGCCCTCTCTCCCTTTCTTGTCTCACTTCCCCCTCCATTACCAGTGTTTCCTGGGACCCCCTCCCAAATAACCTATTGCATTCAAATTCTCATCCTAGACTTTAGCTTCAGCACACCCAAACTAAGACAACCGAAAATATTCATGT
>NW_024070535.1:0-12023 GCF_014754425.2 Oryx dammah
CCTTAGCGCACACCTGTGTCCCTGAATGGAACCAAGCTGGATCTAGCACTTGCCCAAGCCCCTGAAAGCTACTCCTGAGCCCACATCTGGGTCCCTTCACTGAACCAGGCTGGTCCTGCACCTGTTCAGAGCCCGAGAGACACTCATGATCCCACATACGGTTCCTGCTCTGAACCAGGGTGGGTCCTGTACTTGCACAAGCCCTCTGAAAATATGTTGGAGCCCACATTTATGTCCCTTCGCTGATCCAGACTGGGTCCTAACCTTATTGCAGCCCCAGACAATCTCTCCTGAGCCCACATTGCTGTTCCTGAGCTGAATTATGCTGGGTCCTGCATTGGTTCCATGCCACGACCAACACTCTTGAACCCATATCTCACTCCCAGATCTGAAGTAGGATGGACCCTGCCTTTATTCAAGCCCTGACAAACACTCCTGAGCCCACAACGTCCTCTCTGCCCTGACCTAGGATGGGTCCTGCACTTGTTCAAAGTGCCAGCCAATGCTGCTGAGCCTCTCTCTGACTCTCAGGCTAGTCCTGGCCATATTCAAGCCATTGAGATACAATCCTGAGACCGCAACCCGCTCCCTGCCTCTGAACTTTGGTGTGTCCTGCCCTTGGTGAATCCTCCACGAAGCACTCCTGATCCCGTATCTCATTAGCTGCACTGAACGAAGCTCGACATGCCTTGTGGAAGACAACAACAAACACTTCTGAGGCCACATTTAGATCCCTACACTGACCATGCTCGGTCCTGCCCTTGTTCAAGCCATGACACTTTCTCCTGAGCCCACATCTCGGTCCCTGTACTCAACCAGGCTAAGTTCTGGCTATCTTGAAGCCTCAGCGAATACTCCTGAATCGACATCTAAGTACCTGTACTGAACCTGGCTTTGCCCAGAGCTTGTGAAAAACACTTGAAGAACCTCCTGAGCCTTCCTCCCAGTCCCTGCACCAAACCAAGTCCTGCACTTGTTAAACCCAGAGAAATACTCCTGAGCCTCATTTTGGTGCTTACACTGACCAGGCTGGATCCTGCCCTTGTTCGAAACCATGACAAATACTCTTGAACCCACTTCTCGGTCCCTGCACTGAACCAGGCTAGCTTCTTCCCATGTTCAAGCACTGACAGACAACCCTGAGCCCAAATGTCTGTTCCTGCACTGAACGAGGCTAAGTGCTGCCCAGGTTCATGACCCCTAACAACAGGCCTAAGCCAACATCTCTAGCCTGACACTGAAGCATTTTGGGACCTGCCCCTGTTGCACCCCCAGCAAATGCTCCTGAGCCCACATGTCGGTCCCTCTACTGATCCAGACTGGGTCCTGACCTTGTTCAAGCCCCAGACAATCATTCCTGGACCCACATCGTGGTCCCTGAACTGAATTCTGCTGGGTCCTGCACCGGTTCCATGCCCTGACCAACACTCTTGAGCCCATATCTCACTCCCAGAACTCAGGCAGGCTGGACCCTGCCTTTATTCAAGCCCTGACAAACGTTCCTAAGCCCACAACATCATCTCTGTACTGACCTAGGATGGGTCCTGCATGTATTCAAGGTGCCAGCCAACACTGCTGAGCCTCTCTCTGACTCTCATGCTCGTCCTGGCCATATTCAAGCCAGCGACCTACAATCCTGAGCCCACAACTCACTTCCTGCCTCTGAGATAGAGTGCTTCCTGCCTTTGGTCCATCCCCCAGGAAACACTCCGTATCCTGTATCTCACTCACTGCACTGAACGAGGATCGACATGCCTTTGTGCAAGACCCCAGCAAACACTCCCGAGCCCACATTTTTATCCCTACACAGACCATGCTCGGTCCTGCCCTTGTTCAAGACCACGACAAATACCCCTGAGCCCACATCTCGGTCCCTGTACTGAACCAGGCTAAGTTCTGCCCATCTTGAAGCCTCAGCGAATACTCTTGAATCAACATCTAAGTACCGACACTGAATCAGGTTTGGCCAATACCTTGTGTGAGACCCTTGCAAACACTCCTGAGCCTCACTCTCCATCCCTGCACTGAACCAGGCTAGGTCCTGCAATTGTTCAACCCCAAGAAATACTCCTGAGCCTCATTTCAGTGCTTATACTGACAAGGCTGGGCCCGGAACCCCGAGTGACTGGCCTGCACTGCGGAGCTGGTGGCCCTGCAGCTGGCGTTGGATCCCGAGAATAAGAAAGCCCAAAGGGCACACACTCACCTGAAACATAAGACCTGTCAGAGGCAGAAGATGCATCTAGAAGACAGAAGCGCCATCATCCAAGGAATCCGTGATGTCTGTGTCAAATTTGTACCCCTTGGTTTGGTGCTTGTGATTTTTTGTTTTTTCTTTAACCTGAGCTATTGCAAGAGTGTTTACAGATCTGCACTTCTGGTACAAAATTTACATTTTTGGATGATTTATTGACTCTGCCAAAGCCTTTGACTGTGTGGATCACAATAAACTGTGGAAAATTCTGAAAGAGATGGGAATACCAGACCACCTGACCCACCTCTTGAGAAATCTGTATGCAGGCTAGTAAGCAACAGTTAGAAGTGGATATGGAACAACAGCCTTGTTTCAAATAGGAAAAGGAGTACATCAAGGCTGTATATTGAGACCCCACTTATTTAACTTCTATGCAGAGTACATCATTAGAAACGCTGGACTTGAAGAAACATAGGCTGGAATGAAGATTGCCGGGAGAAATATCAATAAACTCAGATATGCAGATGACACCACCCTTAAGGCAGAACGTGAAGAGGAACTAAAAGGCCTCTGGATGAAACTGAAAGAGGAGAGCGAAAAAGTTGGCTTAAAGGTCAACATTCAGGCAGCGGAACCCACGAGTGTGGACCCCCTTCTTGGCAGTTGAGGGAACACGGCTTTCGACAGGGGAGCTCTTCGTGTGAGGGGAAGGACACCTGACCCCGGGGGCTCCGGGAGTGCACAAAAGGGGGGCTTGCGCCACGCGCCCTGGAAGCAGGGGTGAGGTAGCGACGCGTGGTCAGGAAGGGGCCCTGCGTGCTGAGAGAAGGGATGGTCCGCTCGGGCAGGAAAGGTTCCTGGAGGTGCTGGGGACATGCCTGCAGGAACCCGGATGCTCGTGCTGCACCAGGCGAGCAGGAATGGGTGTGCAGGAAGGCGTAGGGGCTCGTGTTCCGCCGCGCGCGCAGCTCCTGGGGTTTTCACCCCCTGGCCAGGAGGCCTGGCACACTCAAGAAGTGGAGCCTCGCGTCGAGCCACACGTGCACAGGAGAGGGCTGATCCCGTGTGCCCAGGAAGAGAGGCTCGTGTCGCCTGCGGCGTGGGGACCTGCTCGCGCAAGAAGATACAGCTGGCGCCCTGCATGCTGGGCAGAAAACGGGGTGGGGGGCTCGCATCCCTCGAGCCGGGGTAGGGCTGGCCGGCATGCGCTGGCACGAGGTTCTGGGGCCGCGCTGGCAAGAGGTTCTGGGGCCCCGCCATGGGCACAGGAATGGGGGTACTTGCGCCGCCTGTGCAGGAAGGTGAGTTTTGCGCCACGTATGCCGGGGTGGGGGGAAGGCAACTGTTCCCCAGCGCGTAGGAAGCGGGTTCTCGCGCACGCCGGGAGCACTGGATGTGGGGGCACACGCCGCGGGTGGCGGGGTCCACGCTGTGCGCGGAAGGCAGGGCTCGCACCCTGCAGCCTTGGCAGGAAGGCTTCTGCAGCAGCCCGGGCCGTTGGACCCTGTGTCAACATGAAAGTGGGGCTCGCTCGGCGCGCAGAGGAAAGGGGGCACGTGCCGCTCTCAGCAGAAGCACGGGTACCGCGCGAGCGCGCGCGGCTTGGGGTGGCTTCTAACTCGGGGTCAGGGAGCGGGACACGCTAGGGCTGCAGCGAGCTGTCTGGAAACTGGCAGGGGCGGGGAGAGGCGTGCCTGGGACCACCCGCCACATTGGGCAGTAGGGAGCTGTGGCCTAAGGCTGCGCTAGCGGCTAGCGGTGACGTGGAGGGGCCCAGGGCTGAGTGGCTCATCTTTTCAAGCCACACAAGTTGCACATTCTATACATGATTAACTACCTAGACTACATCTATGGAATACTTAAAAGGACAAGGAGTGTTCACACAAAGCAAGAACCTGAAACAGTAGGTTGCTGGGGGCCGCAATAGGCATTACTGATAAAAGGGAGGCATGGCCCCTAAAACATCTCTCTTTGTTCCAAAAGCACGGACCGCCAGGAAGGAGTTAGGCTTTGTGATTCTGACCTGTTTTTTCCTTTCCTGGGCTGAGCTGACTCAAGAGAATGTTAAGGGGCTTCTTGTTTCCGAGAGGAGCATGAGAAGGCATAAAGCCTTCTGCAGCTGTGCTCCAACAATAATTCATAAGGTTAATCAGTGACACTTGTTCAAGGCCTTTTCAAAAGAGTGTTCAAGGGTAAGCAAAGAGGCCGCAGCTTGAGCCCATGGGAGGGATTCTTATCTGAAGGCCACTTATGAAGCAAGTGTTTATGGCAAAGGAGTTTGCTGAACTTAGGGTTTGCTGCTGCTGCTGCAGCTAAGTCACGTGAGTCGTGTTGGACTCTGGTCGACCCCATAGACTGGCAGCCCACCAGGCTCTGCTGTCCCTGGGATTCTCCAGGCGGGATTCTCCCAGGAATTAAGTTTTAGGAATAATTAAAATAGGTAGAAGCTAAAGATTTAAGGCATGCGGCAATGTGAGCATATTCTACTGTCTTCTATAGATTAGGGACTTTAGAGATGTTTGCAGCAAGAAGCCTTTCTCAGAAAGAGTGAGCTTGAGATCCTAGGGGCAAACAGAAGCTAGAAAGGTCAGAATTAAACTGAGGCATGTGGTATGCAGCCAAGACATGGGCATGAGTGTAGTCAATAAAGCAGAAATAGATGTTTTTCTGGAACTCTCTTGCTTTTTCCCATGATCCAGTGGATGTTGGCCCGTTGACTCTGGTTCCTCTGCCTTTTCTAAAACCAGCTTGAACATCCGGGAGTTCATGGTTCACGTATTGCTGAAGGCTGGCTTGGAGAATTTTGAGCATGGCTTTCCTAGTATGGGAGATGAGTGCCATTGTACAGTAGGTTGAGCATTCTTTGGCATTGCCTTTCTTTGGAATAGGAATGAAAATGGACCTTTTCCGGTCCTGTGGCCACTGCTGAGCTTTCCCAAGGTGCTGGCATATTGAGTGCAGCATCGTCTTTCAAGATTTGAAACAGCCCAACTGGAATTCCGTCACCTCCACTAGCTTTGTTCGTAGTGATGCTTTCTATGGCCCACTTGACTTCACTGTCCAAGATGTCTGGCTCTCGATTAGTGATCTTTGTACAGTTCTTGAGTGTGTCGACGACAATGAACTGTGGAAAATTCTTCAAGAGATGGGAATAGCAGGCCACCTGACCTACCTCTTGAGAAATCTGTACGCAGATCAGGAAGCCACAGTTAGACCTGGACATGGAAAAACAGACTGGTTCCAAATAGGAAAAGAAGTACATCCAGGCTGTCTATTGTTACCCTGCTTATTTAACTTCTATGCCGAGTACATCTTGAGAAACACTGGGCTGGAAGAAACAGAAGCTGGAATCCAGATTGCCGGGAGAAATCTCAATAAACTCAGACAGACAGAGGACACCACCCTGATGGCAGAGAGTGAAGATGAACTACAGTGCTTCTTTGATGAAAGTGAAAGAGAAGTGTGATAAGTTGGCTTACAGCTCAACATTCAGAAAAGAAAAATCATGGCATCTGGTCCCATCACTTCATGGGAAATAGATGGGGAAACAGTGGAAACAGTGTCAGGCTTTATTTTGGGGGGCTCCAAAATCACAGCAGATGGTGACTGCAGCCATGCAATTAAAAGACGCTTACTCCTGGGAAGAAAAGTTCTGACCAACCGAGACAGTATATTCAAAAGCAGAGACATTACTTTGCGACTGAGGTCCCTCTAGCCAAGGCTCTGCGTTTTCCTGAGGTCATGTGTGGGTGTGAGAGTTGGACTGTGAAGAAGGCTGAGCGCCGAAGAATTGATGCTTTGGAACTGTGGTGTTGGAGAAGACTCTTGAGAGTCCCTTGGACTGCAAGGAGATCCAACCAGTCCATTCTGAAGGAGATCAACCCGAGGATTTTGCTGGAGGGAATGATGCTAAAGCGGAAGCTCCAGTACGTTGGCCACCTCCTGTGAAGAGTTGACTCATTGGAAAAGACTCTGATGCTGGGAGGGATTGGGGGCAGGAGGAGAAGAGGACGACCGAGGATGAGATGGCTGGATGGCATCACGGACGCGATGGACATGAGTCTGAGTGAGCTCCGGGAGACGGTGAGGAATAGGGAGGCCAGGCGTGCAGCCATTGACGGGGTTGCAAAGTGTCGGACGCCACTGAGCGACTGAACTGAACTGAACTGAATGCAACTGTTCTGTTTGGTCTTGAACTTCATAGCAGGGAGGGAGATAGGAGAGAGGTTCCAAGGCAGGGGATATCTGTATACCTATGGCTGATTTTGGCTCATGTGTGCACAAAACAACAAAATTCTCTAAATCAATTCCACTTCAATAAGAAATTAATGAATTGAGAAAGAGCTGCATTCTGTTTTCCACAGGGGCTGCATCAGTTTCTTGACTTTCATGTCTAGGATGTTGTTCATACCTCCAGTGGATGGTTGTCGTACTTGTGTTTTTCACAATCATGGGGTTTTTGTTGTTGTTTCTGTTCTTCTCTGAAATCCCCTTAGCAGTGGAACTGCCAGATCATATGGTCGGTTTCTTGTTATCCTCAGAAGGCACTTCTGTAGTGAGGTTGATAACGTCTCCTACCAAATCTATGCCACTAGTACCGTTAAGTGTCCCTTTCCAAAATGTTATTCTACCGTGTCTTCTCCGTACAACATTGGATAACTTTTCCCTACTCAAAGGTGATACCACATTGGGACAGTTTTTGGATCTCTAACAATACACTAGCCTTCCCAAGCAGCACAGTTGTAAAGAATCTGCCTTCAAAGGCAGGACTCAAAGGAGATGCGAGCTGGGAAGATCATCTGGAGGAGGAAATGGGAACTCACTCCAGAGTACTTGCCTGTAAAATTCCATGGACAGAGGAACCTCGTTGCATCCCATTGCTGGGATCACAGAGAGTTGACCACAAAAGAGTTCACAGTAACTCACGATAATGGGTGAACTTCATGTGCTTTGGGCGGATTCCTGTTGAGGTATGGCAAAACCGATACAATATTGTAAAGTCATTAATCTCCAGTTACAATAAAAAAATTTATATCAAAAATAAAAGAAATCCTAAATATATTTTTAAAGAAATAATACTGCTGTTAACTTATTCCAGATACAGTGCGCTATTTGACATTTTCAATTCATCGGAGACTGCTAGCAAGTTTTGAAGGCTAGGTCTCTTTGAAATATCCCCACCAGCCTTGGGGATATTCATTGCTTTTGGCTTTTTGGAAAGCATTTTGAGCTGTATTTAACTATTGATGTTTTCTTCCTGAGCGTGTCCTGGTTTTTCTTTTGCACTTTCTTTCTGTTGATGAGTGACCCCTCACATGTACAAGGATAGGTGTCATGTCGAGTCCAGCGGCCTTGTGAATGTCAGATGTCTATCAGCAATAGTTTGAAGGCTGCGGTTACAGAGAAAAGCCTTGATGCTGCAAGATTTCTTTATTGCCTCCTCTTGTACGGTGGCCTCTGATGTCTGAAAGGTTTTGTCAGGCATAGTTGTACATGAGAGTAAGACGAGACAGAGGATACCACCAACCCTGGTGTCTCCTCACTCTTAGATTTTATCTCAAGTAAAAGTTCCTGTTCTATTTAAGTTGATTGACAAGGATGCATTGGTTTTACAGGTACAGATTCTGGTTCTGTGGCCCTGAGAATACTAGATGGATTCAGCTGTGCCTGAACATGTTTTGGAACGTATTTCATCTCCCATGTTTTCGAAGTAGGTTTACGTGGATTCTGTATTTTCGTACGTGATGTTTTTGAACGGTGGTTCACATCCTAGTTGTGATAGTGTGCTCTATCATTCTGCTCAATGTTCCCATTAGGAGTGGGGAAGCAAGGTGCAGGGCCGCGTTTATTGTTTTTCATTTCTTATGTTAGATTGCCATCATGTGGAATGTTTGTGTAATTGCAGTTCGGTTCGGTTCAGTCGCTCAGTCTGGTCTGACTGGGCTACCCCATGAATCACAGCACCTGCGAGACACCCCCCCCATCCCCCGTCCATCACTACCTCCTGGAGCTTTCTCAAATTCAGGTCCATGGAGTGGATGACGCCAACCAACCATCTCATCGTCAGTCGTGCCCTACTCTTTCTCCCCTCAATCTTTCCCAGGAACTAGTATCGCAGGTTGGAGACCCCTGCGTGCCCAGTTGAGGGCGTGCTGCCTCCGACTGGGGACCACTCGGTGCGCGGTTGAGAACACACGGTCCGCGGTGGGGAACCGATCCATGTCCAGTGGAGGCCGCAGAGCCCAGGAGTGCGGACCCCCTTCTTGGCAGTTGAGGGAACACGGCTTCGACTGGGGAGCTCTTCGTGTGAGGGGAAGGACACCTGACCCCGGGGGCTCCGGGAGTGCACAAAAGGGGGGCTTGCGCCACGCGCACAGGAAGCAGGGGTGAGGTAGCGTCGCGTGGTCAGGAAGGGGCCCTGCGTACTGAGAGGAGGGATGGTCCGCTCAGGCAGGCCAGTTTCCTGGGGTTGCTCGCACCGCGCGTGCAGGAATCCGGATGCTAGTGCTGCGCCAGGCGAGCAGGAATGAGGGTGCGGGGTGCTCGCGCTGAGTGCTACCGGGCAAAGGCTGGCCCTGCACTTGTGCAGGAAGCCGTGGGGGCTCGTGCTCTGCCACACGCGCAGCTCCTGGGGTGTTCACCACCAGGCCAGGAGGCCTGGCACACTCAAGAAGTGGAGCCTCGCGTCCCGCCCCACCTGCACAGCAGAGGGCTGATCTCATGCTCCCAGGAAGAGAGGCTCGTGTCGCCTGCGGCGTGGGGCCCTGAGCGCTCAAGAAGAGAGAGCTGGCGCCCTGCATCCTGGGCAGAAAAGGGGGTGGGGGGCTTGCGTCCCTGGTGCCGGGGTAGGGCTGGCCGGCATGCGCTGGCACCAGGTTCTGGGGCCCAGCCGGGCGCACAGGAATGGGGGTGCTTGTGCCGCCTGTGCAGGAAGGGGAGTTTCGCGGCATGCATTCCTGGGTGGGGGGAAGAAAACCATTCCACGGCGCGCAGGAAGCGGGTTCTCGCGCGCGCTACTAGAGCAGGATGTGGGGGCACGTCCCGCGGGTGGCGGGGTCCACGCCGTGCGCAAGAAGGCAGGGCTCCCACCCTGCAGCCTTGGCAGGAAGGCGTCTGCAGCCGCGCGTGCCGGAGGACCCTTTGCCAACATGAAAGTGGGGCTCGCTCGGCGCTCAGAGGAAAGGGGGCACACGCCGCTCTCGTGCCTTGTGATCGCTTGCAGCTCCGGGTCAGGGAGCAGGACACGCTAGGGCTGCAGCGAGCTGTCCCTAGGCTGGCAGGGGCAGGGAGAGGCATGCTTGGGATCTCCCGCCGCTTTCGGGAGTAGGGAGCTGCGGCCTAAGGCTGTGCTAGCGGCTAGCTGTTACCTGGAAGGGCGAGGGGCCGAGTGGCTCATCTTTTCAAGCCACACAAGTTGCACATTCTATACATGATGAACTACATAGACTACATCTACGGAATACTTAAAAGGACAATGAGTGTTCACACAAAGCAAGAACCTGAAACAGTAGGTTGTTGGGGGCCGCAATAGGCATTACTGAAAAAAGGGAGGCACGGCCCCTAAAACCCCTCCCTTTGTTCTGAAGGCACAGACCGCCAGGCAGGAGTTAGGCTTTGTGATTCTGACCTGTTTTTTCCTTTCCTGGGCTAAGCTGACTCAAGAGAATGTTAAGGGGCTTATTGTTTCTCAGAGGAGAATGAGAAGGCATAAAGCCTTCTGCAGCTGTGCTCAAAGAATAATTCATAACACTTGTTCAAGGACTTTCCCAAAAGAGTGTTTCAGGGTGAGCACAGAGTCCGCAGCTTGAGCTCATGGGAGGGATTCCTATCTGAAGGCCATTTATGAAGCAAGTGTTTATGGCAAAGGAGTTTGCTGAACTTAGGGTTTGCTGCTGCTGCTGCAACTAAGTCACGTGAGTCGTGTCGGACTCTGGTCGACCCCATAGACTGGCAGCCCACCAGGCTCTGCTGTCCACGGGATTCTCCAGGCGGGATTCTCCCAGGAATTGAGTTTTAGGAATAATTAAAATAGGTAGAAGCTAAAGATTTAAGGTATGCGGCAATGTAAGCATATTCTACTGCCTTCTAGAGATTGGGGACTTTAGAGATGTTTGCAGCAAGAAGTCCTTTCTCAGAAAGAGCGAGCTTGAGATCCTAGGGGCAAACAGAAGTTAGAAAGGTCAGAATTAAACTGAGGCATGTGGTACGCCGCCCAGACATGAGCATGAGTGTAGTCAATAAAGCAGAAATAGATGTTTTTTCTGGAACTCTCTTGCTTTTCCCCATGATCCAGCGGATGTTGGCCCGTTGATCTCTGGTTCCTCTGCCTTTCCTAAAACAAGCTTGAACATCCGGAATTTCACGGTTCACGTATTGCTGAAGCCTGGCTTGGAGAATTTTGAGCATGACTTTCCTAGCATGGGAGATGAGTGCCATTGTACAGTAGGTTAAGCATTCTTTGGCATTGCCTATCTTTGGAATAGGAATGAAAACCGACCTTTTCCTTTCCTGTGGCCACTGCTGAGTTTTCCCAATGTGCTGGCATATTGAGTGCAGCATCATCTTTCAGGATTTGAAACAGCCCAACTGGAATTCTGTCACCTCCACTAGCTTTGTTCGTAGTGATGCTTTCTATGGCCCACTTGGCTTCACTGTCCAAGATGTCTGGCTCTCGATTAGTGATCTTTGTACAGTTCTTGAGTGTGTCGCCGACAATGAACTGTGCAAAATTCTTCAAGAGATGTGAATAGCAGACCACGTGACCTGCCTTTTGAGAAATCTGTATGCAGGTCAGAAGCCAGTTAGAACTGGACATGGAACAACAGACTGGTTCCAAATAGGAAAAGGAGTACGTCCAGGCTGTCTATTGTCACCCTGCTTATTTAAATTCTATGCCGAGTACATCTTGAGAAATGCTGGGCTGAAAGAAATACAAGGTGGAATCCAGATTGCCGGGAGAAATCTCAATAAACTCAGATAGACAGACGACACCACCCTGATGGCAGAGAGTGAAAAGGAAGTACAGGACCTCTTTGATGAAAGTGAAAGAGGAGAGTGAAAAAGTTGGCTTACTGCTCAACATTCAGAAAAGAAAAATCGTGGCATCTGGTCCCATCACTTCATGGGAAATAGATGGAGAAACAGTGGAAACAGTGTCAGGCTTTATTTTGAGGGGCTCCAAAATCACAGCAGATGGTGACTGCAGCCATGCAATTAAAAGACGCTTACTCCTGGGAAGAAAAGTTCTGACCAACCGAGACAGTATATTCAAAAGCAGAGACATGACTTTGCCGACTAAGGTCCGTATAGCCAAGGCTCTGGGTTTTCCTGCGGTCATGTATGGGTGTGAGAGTTGGACTGTGAAGAAGGCTGAGCGCCGAAGAATTGATGCTTTGGAACTGTGGTGTTGGAGAAGACTCTTGAGAGTCCCTTGGACTGCAAGGAGATCCAACCAGTCCATTCTGAAGGAGATCAACCCGAGGATTTTGCTGGAGGGAATGATGCTAAAGCGGAAGCTCCAGTACGTTGGCCACCTCCTGTGAAGAGTTGACTCATTGGAAAAGACTCTGATGCTGGGAGGGATTGGGGGCAGGAGGAGAAGAGGACGACCGAGGATGAGATGGCTGGATGGCATCACAGACTCGATGGACGTGAGTCCGAGCGAGCTCCGGGAGACAGTGAGGAACAGGGAGGCCAGGCGTGCTGCCATTCACGGGGTGGCAAAGTGTCAGACGCCACTGAGCGAGTGAACTGTACTGAACTGATGGCAACTGCTCTGTTTGGTTTTGAGCTTCATAGCGGGGAGGGAGATGGGAGGGAGGTTCCAAGG
>NW_024070536.1:0-3213 GCF_014754425.2 Oryx dammah
TTGTTCTTTGTGTTTGATCTTTGTTAATTTGATTAATATGTGTCTTGGGGTGTTTCGCCTTGGGTTTATCCTGTTTGGAACTCTCTGGGTTTCTTGGGCTTGGGTGATTATTTCCTTCTCCATTTTAGGGAAGTTTTCAACTATTATCTCCTCAAGTATTTTCTCATGGTCTTTCTTTTTGTCTTCTTCTGGGACTCCTATAAATCGAATGTTGGAGCATTTCATATTATTCTGGAGGTCTCTGAGATTGTCCTCATTTCTTTCATTTTTTTTTTTCTCTCTGATTCATTTATTGCTACCATTCTACCTTCTATTTCACTAATCCTATCTTCTGCCTCCGATATTCTACTATTTGTTGCCTCCAGAGTGTTTCTGATCTCATTTATTGCATTATTAATTATATATTGACTCTTTTTTATTTCTTCTAGGTCCTTGTTAAACCTTTCTTGCATCTTCTCAATCCTTGTCTCCAGGCTATTTATCTGTTATTCCATTTTGATTTCAAGATTTTGGACATTTTCACTATCAATATTCAGAATTCTTTCTCAGGTAGATTCCCTATCTCTTCCTCTTTTGTTTGGTTTGGTGGGCATTTCTCCTGTTCCTTTACCTGCTAGGTATTCCTCTGTCTCTTCATCTTGGTTATATTGCTGTGTTTGGGGTGGCCTTTTTGTGTTCTGGGAATTTGTGAAGTTCTCTTTATTATGGAGTTTCCTCACTGTGGGTGGGGTTGTATTAGTGGCTTGTCAAGGTTTCTTGGTTAGGGAGGCTTGTGTCAGAGTTCTGGTTGGTGGAGCTGGATTTCTTCTCTCTGGAGTGCAATGAATTGTCCAATAATTTGTTATGAGATGTCTATGGTTTTGGAGTAACTTTGAGCTGCCTGTATATTGAAGCTCAGGGGTGTGTTCCTGTGTTGCTGGAGAATTTGCATGTATGTCTTGCTCTGGAACTTGTTGGCCCTTGGGTGGTGCTTGGTTTCAGTGGAGGTATGAGGACGTTTGATGAGCTCCTATCAATTAATGTTCCCTGGATTCAAAAGTTCTCTGATGTTCTCAGGATTTGGACTTAAGCCTCCTGCTTCTGGTTTTCAGTTTTATTTTTACAGTAGCCTCAAGACTTCTCCACCTATACAGCACCAATGATAAAATATCTAGGTTAAAGATGAAAAGTTTCTCCACATTGAGGGACACCCAAAGAGGTTCACTGAGTTACATGGAGAAGAGAAGAGGGAGTGGGTAGTTAGAGGAGACTGGAATGCGATGAGGTGGTATCAAAAGAGGAGAGAGCAAGCTAGCCAGTAATCACTTCCTTATGTGTGCTCCACAGTCTGGACTGCTCAGAGATGTTCATGGAGTTATACAGGGAAGACGAGAGGGAGGAAGTAGACAGAGGTGGCCAGGAGGATAAAACAGGGAAATGAAAAGGAGAGAAACAGATCCAGCCAGTAACCAGTTCCCTAAGTGTTCTCCATCATCTGGAACACACAGAGATTCACAGAGTTGGGTAGAGAAGAGAAGAGGGAAGGAGGAGACAGAGACAACCTGGTGGAGAAAAAAGTGAGTCCAAAGGAGGAGAGAGTGGTCAAGCCAGTAATCTCACTATCAGGCAAAATTGGGTACTGAAGATTGGGTTTTTAAATGTACAAAATTGTCAACAAATACCAAAAAGCAAAGATTAAAAATCTAGAATACAGGTTGATTTTCAAAAATACAATATTAAGGAAAAGAAGAAGAAAATAAAAAAACAAAGTCACGAGAATTATTAAAAAAACAAAAACAACTACAAATATATATATATGTGTATATATATATATATATATATGGCATTTGTTTTAAACATAGGGTCTTTTTTATTTGAAAAGCAATAGTAGGTTATAAAAATTAAAATTAAAGGAGAGAGGACTTAAAAATTTTAAAAAGTTAAAAAAAAAGAAAAAGAAAAGAAAAAACAATCAAACAAACATCAACAACAACAACAAAAAGAGAATGGTTGTAAAAATAGTAAAGATATATCTAGGACTTTCTCTGGTGTTGTGGGCAGTGTGGGGTCACTTCCATGATGGTTCCCTCTGTTTAGCTTCTTCTGTTTGCTAGTCTCTTCAGTATCTGACTTCCGCCCTGACACAAGGGGGGCAGTGGTGAACACTTTTTTTTTTTTAGGCTCACTTGTTCAGTCGCGCTGCGGGGAGGGAGGGATGCTGCAAACAAATAACACTGGCATGTGCTCTCAGTATCTCAGCCACACTAGGCATGCCCCTACACACAGCGCACACTGCTCAGGCTCTACGTTGCTCCGCTGGGAACCATCTGAGGCCAGCCCTAGGCTCCATTCACCTCTCCAGTCTATGCTGCTCAGGCTTGGCTCTCAGGTAGCCCTCAGAGGCACAGATTCAGTTGGGCCTGCATTTTGCGCCCTTCCCAGGTCCAAGTAGCTCAGGTGTTTGTCGAGCGTGGTCACTGTGACTTATCACTTTTCCCGTCCCTGCTGCTGTTTTCTGGGTGTACCGCTGGCGCCTCTTGTCAGGCAGATGGTGACTGTCCAGGACCCCAAGGAGTCTTAGCAAAGAAGCCTGCTTGCAGTTTGGTAGGTAATGTCTCTCCGGGGCTATGATTGCCCCCTCTTCCAGCTCAAACTACCGCACAATTGCACTCATCTCACATGCTAGTAAAGGAATGCTCAAAATTCTCCAAGCCAGGCTTCAGCAATATGTGAACCGTGAACTCCCTGATGTTCAAGCTGGTTTTAGAAAAGGCAGAGGAACCAGAGATCAAATTGCCAACATCCGCTGGATCATGGAAAAAGCAAGAGAGGTCCAGAAAAAATATCTATTTCTTCTTTATTGACTATGCCAAAGCCTTTGACTGTGTGGATCACAATCAACTGTGGAAAATTCTGAAAGAGATGGGAACACCAGACCACCTAACCTGCCTCTTGAGAAATCTGTATGCAGGTCAGGAAGCAACAGTTAGAACTGGACATGGAACAACAGACTGGTTCCAAATAGGAAAAGGAGTAAGTCACGGCTGTATATTGTCACCCTGCTTAACTTCTATGCAGAATACATCATGTGAAATGCTGGACTGGAAGAAACACAAGCTGGAATCAAGATTGCTGGGAGAAATATCAATAACCTCAGATATGCAGATGACACCATCCTTATGGCAGAAAGAGAAGAGGAGCTAAAAAGCCTCTCAATGAAAGTGAAAGAGGAGA
>NW_024070536.1:3313-12019 GCF_014754425.2 Oryx dammah
GTGATTGCAGCCATGAAATTAAAAGACGCTTACTCCTTGGAAGAAAAGTTATGACCAACCTAGATAGTATATTCAAAAGCAGAGACATTACTTTGCCGACTAAGGTCCGTCTAGTCAAGACTATGGTTTTTCCAGTAGTCATCTATGGATGTGAGAGTTGGACTGTGAAGAAGGCTGAACGCCGAAGAGTTGATGCATTTGAACTGTGGTATTGGAGAAAACTCTTGAGAGTCCCTTGGTCTGCAAGGAGATCCAACCAGTCCATTCTGAAGGAGATCAGCCCTGGGTGTTCTTTGGAAGGAACGATGCTAAAGCTGAAACTGCAGTACTTTGGCCACCTCATGCGAAGAGTTGACTCATTGTAAAAGACTGTGATGCTGGGAGGGAATGGGGGCAGGAGGAGAAGGGGACGACAGAGGATAAGATGGCTGGATGGCATAACTGACTCAATGGACATGAGTTTGAGTGAACTCCAGGAGTTGGTGATGGACAGGGAGGCCTGGCATGTTGTGATTCATGGGGTCACAAAGAGTCAGACACGACTGAGCGACTGAACTGAACTGAACTATATCTTATTATATCTTAGTTGTGACGATAAAGGATTCAATGGGAGAATGTGGCTTAGCTAGAAAAGAAAATAACTTCACCCCCAAATGGATAAATGAACTTGCTATAAACTTTGCAGGATGAGGTTTGAATCTTTTGGGTTGAATGAGAAATTACAGCATTATATTAGCAACTTTTCCAACTGTGTTGTTGGAAAAGACTCTTGAGAGTCCCTTGGACTGCAAGGAGATCACGCCAGTCAATCCTAAAGGAAATCAACCATGAATAATCACTGGAAGGACTGATGCTAAAGCTGAAACTCCAGTAATGTGGCCACTTGATGAGAAGAGCCACTCATTGGGAAAGACCCTGTGCTTGGAAAGATTAAACACAAAAGGAGAAGCAGGCAACAGAGGATGAGATGGTTAGATAGCATTACCAAATCAAGGGACGTGAATGCGAGCAAACTCTGGAAGATGGTGGAGGATAGAGGAGCCTGGCATGCTGCAATCCATGGGGTCACAAAAAGTCAGACACGACTTAGTGACTGAACAGCAACAACAACATTAGCAAGAAGCATAGTTTTACTTTATTCAAAAATTGTTCAGAGAGTACAGATGGACGCCAGGTTAACAAAGAGGGTACTGTAGGAGCCTTGTACTATCTAAACTAACTGGAAATATCTTTCCCAGAAAGTGCTTCCCGTATTGTTCTTGGTTAGGGTTGCCCACAAAAGAAATTTGTGTAACATTTGCAAGGTGATTGTGCTGAACCAGCCACAGGTTTTATGTTTTGGGGGTTGGTGCAGGGCTCCAGGAACTGTGGTTGTTCACTCACATTGCTGCTGATCTGATAGCTCAACTTATTGACTCACAGCTCCTTCTCTTCCCACCAAACCTCGTCCTCATCTTCTCTTTGTTTTGGGCCAAGTATGCAGATAACATGTTGCCAAATGACACCCACTTCTCCTAAGGTCACCCACTACTATGAGACTGAAGGAGGTGAGACAGAGACAAATTTTAGTGTGCCTTTGTAGTTTCCATTTACCTCATGGCTCTAGTTTGTCCTTATGAGTCATAGTTTGTCCCTGCTTTGGTCTATATCCAACTTTCTTCTTCAAATATTATTCTAGCTAACAATGAGTTCAGTCTCAACATCAGATACCAAGATAACAGTTTCGTATACACTCTTCCACCAGATCTAGCAATTACCTGAGTTCTAATCTTTATAACTAATTTCTTATTCCACACCACTGCTGGTTCTGCTTCTTTGATTGTACCTTCAGTAACACAAGACTAAGAACAAAGGACTAAGGAAGTTATTTTTATGCCGGTTCCAAGTAACTATACCCGGATTTGTGATGTATTTTAGTGAAACTGTCACTTTTAGTTATTTATGGAGCAAGTTTAGACAACTTTACACATGTTCTGTATGATTGATTTAAAGTCAAAAATTCAAGAGGAGAATGTTAACAGTAGAAAATTACTCTAGACATCAAACAACAAGGAAGAAGCTTCTATTCAGAATTAAATTCTATGATCCAGACCACAGATGAAGCAACCACACGGTTACCATTTCTTGCTGGGATCTGCAGGTGTGCATTTCAGCTGGAGTCCTGCAGCAGGGAGGCTCTCTCTTATTAAGCTCTGGGGTTTTTGTTCAGCTTTTCCCATTACTTCAACCACTGTGAGTTCACGGAGAGCACAGAAGTACTTTGCAGTATCTTCCAGCTGTAAGGCTGAAATGGTGAGGCTGATGGACTTATCTGCTTTCTGGAAGTTTACAGAGTAGCGGCCGTCCCTTGCATTCCCAGCTTCTGAATACTGATGAATGAGGTAAGTCATCTGTCCACTGGGAAGCTGCTTGTACCAAAAAATGGAGTAGGAGCTCATGTACCAACTTACTTCATACTGACAGTTCAGAGTGACTGACTGCTCCACTTGACGGGTTATGTCTGGCTGGTCTTGAGTAACTTTCTGGGCCACACCAGATCCTGCGGAAAAAATCAGAAAACAGAGATGAAGCACTGAATAAAATAGTGTAGGAATTAGACTCATTTAGGTCTCCAAAAAGAAAAACTAAACTGAAATCCTAAGATGCTTGCTTTTCCCCAGTCCTCCTTTCCTCCCCAAGTCCCGGTGAATCACCACGTGTCTGTGTGCAGCCCTTTCACCCTGAACACGCACACCCATGTTTGAGAGCATCCCTACCAGAGAAGGTGAAGGCCAGGAACACCCAGGGCAGACTGGAGAGCGGCATGAGGCACAGAGTCCCCTGCTCAAATATGTTTAATTCTGCCTCAAGCTGAGAGTTCAGTGTCTCTAAGTGCCTGAGAGCACATATACATAGTACCTGGGTTCCTTGTGACTCTCCCCCAAGACAGGAAGTGGGGTTTGTCATGTAGATCAACCACATGGTCTGTGCACAGATGGAAAAAGTCTCAGTTCAGTTCAGTCGCTCAGTCCTGTCCGACTCTTTGCGACCCCATGGACTGCAGCATGCCAGACTTCCCTGTCCATCACTAATTCCCACTTTGGTTTACTCAAAGTGATGTCCATTGAGTCAGTGATGCCATCCAACCATCTCATCCTCTGTCATCCTGTTCTCCTTCTGCCTTCAATTTTCCCCAGCATCAGGGTCTTTTCAAATGAGTCAGTTTTTCACATCAGATGGTCAAAGTATTGGAGTTTCAGCTTCAGTATCAGTCCTTTCAATGAATATTCAGGACTGATTTCCTTTAGGAGGGACTGGTTTGATCTCCTTACAGCCCAAGGGGCTCTCAAGAGTTTTCTCCAATGCTACAGTTCAAAAGCATCAATCCTTTGGAATCCAGCTTTCCTTATGGTCCAACTCTCACATCCATACATGACTACTGGAAAAACCATAGCTTTAAGTATATGACTACTGTCTGGCTCACCATAAATCTTTACTTTGTCTACCTATTTTTCCCTGGTCATTACGTTTGGCAGATCCTGAAAAGTGGCATGAAGAAAGCAATTAATATTAAAGGTTTGAACTAAGGGAAACTGAAGATTAAACAAGTTGACATATATCGGTAATTATTCAGTAAAATGATTTTTCCGTCCTGTTTAAGATATAATTTTGTATAGCCTATGAAACATTCTTGTAATCTACTGATTAGTCATTCATTAGCCTTTACTTACTTGGCTCCATCCAAAATCTAGTGACTGTTTTAAAATATTCACAGATCTTAGGCCTTCTGGGTGAAAAGCAATCTTATCCAAAATAATTAATATATATCTGTCCCCCCCCCCTTTTTTTTTTTTTTTTTTTGCTGAGTCCCAGGGCTCTACTCAGATTTTTCAATAAATAAAATTACTTCAACATGAAATGATTTTTTAAAAACCAGAGGGATGGTATGGGGAGGGAGGTGGGAGGGGGGTTCAGGAGTGGAGTGGGAATTTATGTACACCCGTGGTGGATTCATGTTGATGGATGGCAAAGCCAATACAGTGTTGTAAAGTAAAAAAAAAAAAAAAAAAAAATCAGTCCATCTGAATTTCAGAGCCTATTCAGTGGTTTGTATTTAAATGAAATTATAACAGGAATAAAATGTTCTTTGAAATCTGATATTGATTCTTATGTATTAGACTTTGAGGGGGATCAAGGTATTCAATCCTGTTACCTCTAAATGTAGAATTGTACTTATTAGATCATGTGTCCTAGAATTATCATGTCATATTTTCTGTCTCATTGGTCCAGAGTATTCAGTCTCACTTGTTAGCCACTCATTATTATTTCTCTTTGTAAAATAAAGTTAAGATAGACATGCTGGAGTTTTCTCTGATGTAATGCTATAATGCACTCCTATGAAACTTAACATCTACTGACTGCAAACGCTTAGTACCTGTCAACCCCACAGAAGTTGGTGACTGAAGTTTTGTACACTGTTTCATGTTCATGTGGAATGTAGCTGTCAATCTTCCATTTGGTTTCATTGCTGTCATAGATGAATTAATATAAAAGAACCAAAAGCAAATAGACAAGTAGAAAAGAAAATACAGACAAGTTCTAAAACAGTACCAGTTCACATAATTTAAGATCAAAGTAACTCATGAATGAGTGAAGCAGAAAGGAAAGATTGTATTTATCTGAAATAAACACCTTCTGTCCCATTTCACTTCTGAGTGCTGATAGGCAATGAATGCCTGGGCTTGAAATTATTTGTAACTAAGCAGAGATCATGAATGACCACAGCAGCCTGTGCAGCAGCATGATATTATAAAATATAGATATATATTAATATAATCATTATGTATATATTAGGAAACTGACACTGATAAAATTTTTTATCAAAATACAGACCATAATATTACACATCAGTTTTTATATGTGCTCTTTGGTTTTGATATGAAGCTCTATGAAGTCTTATCACATATATAGGTTCTTGTACCACCACTAAACTCATGGCACAGAATTGTTCCATTTCTCTGAAGAAACCCTCTTTGCATACCCTCCCCATCCCTGCCATTCTTTACAACCCCAGTAACTACTGATCCCCTTTTCATCTCTGTATTTTGTCCTTTTGAGACCGTTGTATAAGTAGAATCATATTAGGTATATAATCATAATAATCCAATAAGTGTAATCATACGCCATGTCGCTTCTGAGATTGACTTTTTTTTCATTCACCATAGCATCCTGAGATCCATCTAGGCTATATTTGTTTAGTCGTTAAGTCCTGTCTGATTCTTTTATGACCCCATATACTGTAGCCCGCCAGGCTCCTTTGTCTATGGAATTTCCCAGGCAAAAATACTGGACTGAGTTGCCATTTCCTTCTCCAGGGAATCTTCCCAACCCAGGGATAAAACCCAGGTCTTCTGCATTTCAGGCAGATTCTTTACCACTGATCCACCTAGGAAGGCCCATCTAGGCTACTAAATGTATCAGTAGTCTGTTTCTTTTAATCGATACAAACTGTCACCAACTTATGATATTGATTTCAGTGGGTTTTTTTTACTTTGCAGTGGTAAGAAAGCAATACACATTCAGTAGAAACCATACTTGGAATTTTAAAATTTGATATTTTCCGATCCTAGCAACATGTGGCATATTTTCCAGAATGACCGGACAATTCTGGATGATTCTGGGCAGCAGCAGTGAGCTGAGCTCCTGGCCAGCCCTGAAATCATGAGCGTAAACAACCAACACACTTACATTCATTCTGTACTCATACAACCATTCTGGTTTTCACTTTCAGTGTGTGTGTGCTAAGTCGCTGCTGCCGTGTCCGACTCTTTGTGACACTCTGGACTGTAGCCCAGCGGGCTCCTCTGTCCCTGGGATTCTCTAGGCAGAATACTGGAGTGGGCTGCCGTGTCCTCCTCCAGGGACTCTTCCCCATCCAGGGATTGAACCTGTGTCTTTTATGTCTCCTTCATTGGCAGGCAGGTTCTTTACCACTAGCATCACCTGGGAAGCCCCACTTTAAGTACAGTACTCAATAAATTACATGAGATTTTCAACACTTTTGTATAAAATAGACTTAGATGATTTCTCCCATCCATAGGCTAATGTAAATGTTGAGCACGTTTAAGGGAGGCTGGGTTAGGTATGTTAAATGCATTTGCCATCTATGATATTCTCAACTGAAAATGGCTTATTGAGACACAACTCTTTGAAAGATGAGAAAAATCTGCAAATAAGATGTCATTGTACAGATGTATTACAGTTGCATTTACCCAGTGAAAGATACTTGGCTGATTTCCAGTTTCTGGTGACCACAAATATAGCTGCCATGAATATTCAGGTACAGATTTTTGTGTGAATGTTTTTCATTTTTCAAGCATATATACCCAGGAGTGTGCTTTGCTGAGTTGTAAGGTAAGTGAGTATTTAAGCTTATGCAAAACTCTTGGACTGTTTTCCAGAATGACTGGACCATTCACCCACCAGCAATGTATGAGTGATCCACTTTCTCTGCATCTTTGCCAGAATTGGGTATTGTCAGTATTTTTAATTTTAGCCTTTATGGTAGATGTGAAGTGGTGTTGCTTTGTGGTTCTGCTTTATTGACTATGCCAAAGCCTTTAATTGTGTGGATCACAATAAACTGGAATATTCTAAAAGACCTGCCTCTTAAGAAACCTGTATGCAAGTCCAGAAGCAACAGTTAGAACTGGACATGGAACAACAGACTGATTCCAATAGGAAAAGGAGTATGTCAAGGCTGTATATTGTCACCCTGCTTATTTAACTTCTATGCAGAGTACATCATGAGAAAGGCTGGAAGAAGCACAAGCTGGAATCAAGATTGCTGGGAGAAATATCAATAACCTCAGATATGCAAATGACAACACCCTTATGGCAGAAAGTGAAGAGGAACTAAAAAGCCTCTTGTTGAAAGTGAAAGTGAAAGTGAAATTGCTCAGTCGTGTCTGACTCTTTGTGACCCCGTGGGCTGTAGCCCACCAGGCTCCTCTTTCCATGGGATTCTCCAGGCAAGAATACTGGAGTGGGTTGTCATTTCTTTCTCCAGGGGATCTTCCCAACCCAGGGATCGAACCCAGGTCTCCTGCATTGCAGGCAGATGCTTTAACCTCTGAGCCACCAGGGAAGCCCTGAAAGTGAAAGAGGAGAGTGAAAAAGTTGGCTTAAAGCTCAACATTCAGAAAACGAAGATCATGGCATCTTGTCCCATCACTTCATGGCAAACAGATGGGGAAACAGTGGAAACAGTGTCAGACTTTATTTTGGGGGGCTCCAAAATCACTGCAGATGGTGACTGCAGCCATGAAATTAAAAGACGCTTACTCCTTGGAAGAAAAGTTATGACCAACCTAGATAGCATATTCAAAAGCAAAGACATTACTTAGCCGACTAAGGTCCATCTAGTCAAGGCTATTGTTTTTCCTGTGGTCATGTATGGATGTGAGAGTTGGACTGTGAAGAAGGATGAGCGCCAAAGAATTGATGCATTTGAACTGTGGTGTTGGAGAAGACTCTTGAGAGTCCCTTGGACTGCAAGGAGATCCAACCAGTCCATTCTGAAGGAGATCAGCCCTGGGATTTCTTTGGAAGGAATGATGCTAAAGCTGAAACTCCAGTACTCTGGTCACCTCATGTGAAGAGTTGACTCACTGGAAAAGACTCTGATGCTGGGAGGGATTGGGGGCAGAAGGAAAAGGGGACGACAGAGGATGAGATGGCTGGATGGCATCACTGACTCGATGAACGTGAGTCTGAGTGAACTCTGGGAGTTGGTGATGGACAGGGAGGCCTGGCGTGCTGCGATTCATGGGGTTGCAAAGAGTTGGACACGATTGAGCGACTGAACTGAACTGAACTGTGCTCCTTCCCTCCTCCCTGCGTCATTCAGTTTTGTCCAACTCTTTGCAACCCCATGGACTCTAGTTTGCCAGGCTCCTCTGTTCATGGAATTCTCCAGGTAAGAATACTGGAGTGGGTTGTCATTCCCTTCTCCAGAGGATCTTCCAGACCCAGGATCTAACTCAAGTCTCCCACACTGCAGGCAGAACCGTCTCAGCTACCGGGGAAGCCCCCACCTTGTGCTGCTACCACACAAACTCTAGACTGTGCTCTCAGTGATATCTTATTGTGGTTTTAATTGTATTTTCCAATGATTTATAATGTTGAATATATTTTTATATGCTTATTTGCTATCTGTATACTTCTTTAGTGAAATAGCTCTTTGTCCATGGTCTATGTGAAATCTTTGCCTTATTTAAATACTGTTTAGCTCTGAGAGTTATTTATATATTCTAGATACTACTTCCTTGTGGAATATATGGTTTCCAAATAATAGTTTTTCACAGTTGGTAGCTTGTTTTTTCATGCTCTTACAGTTGCTTTGCAGGGCAAAACATCTTAATTTTGAAGTCTAGTTTGTCATTTAAAAAAATTTATAGACTTGTTTTGTTGTCAAGTCCAAAGGCTCTTGGCCCATACACATCAAACTTTGTCCTGTATTTTTTCCTAAAACTTTTTATAATTTAACGTTTTACATTTAAGTCTGTGATCCATTTTAAAGAATGTATGTATGAAGTGTGAGACCTGAATCAAGGTTGATTTTTCCTGCCAATGGATTTCAACTTTCTCCAACATTATCTGTTGAAAGGGTTATCCTTCGTCTATCAAATTTATTTGGCACTTTGCCAGGAAAGGTCAGTTGGGTAT
>NW_024070537.1:0-12018 GCF_014754425.2 Oryx dammah
AAACATTTAAGAACTTCTTTTTTGCATATTGATTTACTGGCCAGTTTGTCTGTCTCCTGCTGCATTCCTAAACATTTCATCCTCGGGTTCATACCAAAGGAAGGAACAGAATGGCAGAGGGCGTCACCATATTGTCTGTGATTTTTAAGACGAGAAATTTTTTGTTTCTCATTTCAACTTTCCTGAAAGGCAAAACTTGAGGGCTATTTGTGGGCAAAAATAAAACAAATATAATTTTGAAGTCCATGAGAGAGGATATAGACAAATGTCTTTTTTGCTGACGCTATGGCAAAGTGTAAGTTAAATCTAATGAAGCTCTACCAAAAAATGGAAGGAATGATAATGTTTGAAAGTTGTCAAACAGTCTCAAAGACAGCCACATGCACATGCTAAGTCACTTCAGTCATGTCTGACTCTTTGTGACCCTGTGGACAGGCTCCCCTGTCCATGGGATTCTCCAGGCAAGAATTCCGGAGTGGGTTACCATTTCCTCCTCCAGGGAATCTTCCTGACACAGGGATCAAACCCTGGTCTTTATGTCTCCTGGATTGGCAGGCAGGTTCTTTACCACCGGTGTCACCTGGGAAGCCTCCCCAAAGATGGCCAGGTGAGACCAAAAATTATACACGTAGTCTTGCCCCCCAAAGGGGCCCCAAAGTGTTGAAGGAAGAAGAAAAGGAAGAAAACTTATACAGCATATGAATTAGAGACCCCTCTCCTTTGTCAGTTGGAGAGAAGCAATCTAAAGACAAGTCTGTAAATTGAGGCAGAGATTTGATAGATCTAGGTGAGATGGGAATACCAGACCACCTGACCTGCCTCTTGAGAAACCTGTATGCAGGTCAGAAAGCAGCAGTTAGAACTGGACATGGAACAACACACTGGTTCCAAATAGGAAAAGGGGTACGTCAAGGCTGTATATTGTCACCCTGCTTATTTAACTTCTATGCAGAGTACATCATGAGAAACGCTGGACTGGAAGAAACACAAGCTGGAATCAAGATTGCTGGGAGAAATATCCATAACCTCAGATATGCAGATGACAACACCCTTATGGCAGAAAGTGAAGAGGAACTAAAAAGCCTCTTGATGAAAGTGAAAGAGGAGAGTGAAAAAGTTGGCCTAAAGCTCAACATTCAGAAAACGAAGATCATGGCATCCGGTCCCATCACTTTATGGGAAATTGATGGAGAAACAGTGGAAACAGGGTCAGACTTTATCTTTTGGGGCTCCAAAATCACTGCAGATGGTGATTGCAGCCATGAAATTAAAAGACGCTTACTCCTTGGAAGAAAAGTTATGAGGAACCTAGATAGTATTTTCAAAAGCAGAGACATACATCACTTTGCTGACTAAGGTCCATCTAGTCAAGGCTATGGTTTTTTCCAGTGGTCATGTATGGATGTGAGAGTTGGACTGTGAAGAAGGCTGAGCACCGAAGAATTGATGCTTTTGAACTGTGGTGTTGGAGAAGACTCTTGAGAGTCCCTTGGACTGCAAGGAGATCCAACCAGTCCATTCTGAAGGAGATCAGCC
The DNA here is from genome assembly GCF_014754425.2 of Oryx dammah. Classification (NCBI taxonomy): domain Eukaryota; kingdom Metazoa; phylum Chordata; class Mammalia; order Artiodactyla; family Bovidae; genus Oryx; species Oryx dammah. Next base: position 1,537 of record NW_024070537.1, read on the forward strand.
CTGGGATTTCTTTGGAAGGAATGATGCTAAAGCTGAAACTCCAGTACTTTGGCCACCTCATGCGAAGAATTGACTCATTGGAAAAGACTCTGATGCTGGGAGGGATTGGGGGCAGGAGGAGAAGGGGACGACAGAGGATGAGATGGCTGGATGGCAGCTCTGACTCAATGGACGTGAATCTGAGTGAACTCTGGGAGTTAGTGATGGACAGGGAGGCCTGGGATGCTGCGATTCATGGGGTTACAAAGAGTCGGACTCGACTGAGCTACTGAACTGAACTGAACTGAACTGAAGGCTAAACTGAAACCCTTCCCCACTCTCTGAGCAAACGCGCGCACACACACACGCATGTACACACACGCACATACACATCATGGTAAATTCCTGAATTAGAATTAGATTTCTTTAATACTTCTCAATTCTACCTAAATAGACACATCCCAGCCTATTGGTTGGCAACAGTTGTGTTCTCTGAAATCCCTTTATTTGTGTCTGTGTTCTCTCTTACTCCTGAGAAAAGTGGAAGGGATGCAAGTGCAGTTATTATTTAAAGGGAACAATAAATTTAAAGCAAGGCTTTCAATAGGGAAGACAGTACTCATTTTCAGAAGTTTTCTCTCTCACACCCATTTTGTGTTTTCATTTAGACATTTTCTATTTGGCCCAGAAAATGTAATGAATCTATAGTTTTAATTTTTACAATAGAAGTTCAGTTTTCCCACTAAACCTTGGATTTGTCACTCCAAATGGAAATCAAATAAATGAGAAACTAATTAAACGCTGACATTATATAGGGATGTAAAGACTTAGACACATGTACATACTTATGTACATGTTTTAATATATGTAAAGGTTCCTTTTCTTTGTGTCAGGAACAAAATATTTCCTTGACTCTGAACTGCGTTTTTTCTCTCCTTATGTTATACATAGGAGTTCAGAGTCCCTCAGCCCCTATAGGCTTCTGTATTTTGTTTTCTGTTTTAATCAGAGCAGAGGCTTGTGAGTATTAGTGCATGAGCTAATCAGGTGTTTCTGTTCTTTTGAGAACATTCAGGTTCCTGAGGTTTCTTTTCACTGGACCACAGGTCATGAGGAATGGCATGTTTCCTGCCGTATCAGTCAACCAGGATGACACAGTCCTCAGAGTTTGCAGCTGCACTGGCAACCCACTCCGGTACTCTTGCCTGGAAAATCCCAGGGATGGAAGAGCCTGGTGGGCTGCAGTCCATGGAGTGTCTCACAGTCAGACACGACTGAGCCACGTCACTTTCCCTTTTCGCTTTCATGCATTGGAGATGGAATGGCAACCCACCCCAAGGTTCTTGCCTGGAGAATCCCAGGGACAGGGAAGCCTGATGGGCTGCTGTCTATGGGGTCACACAAGAGTCGGACACAACTGAAGTGACTTAGCAGGGTGCTCAGGAAGGAGGAATATACCCCTGGTCTGACAGCTACCAGATTGCTGCCACTCCCTAAGGTGAACCCGAGGGAGCTCAGGATATGAAAAAATTGCAAGGCGCATGGCCCCAGAATAGGTGAGATGCATGAAAAGAATGATTTCAGTGAGCTCAGACTCTTGCATCTTCCCATATTTAGCAAAGTGCTAAATTCCTTAACTTGAGATATCTGGTTTTCTCTACTTCACAAAAATACCTTTGAGGTTCAAACTACCTGCCCTTTCTTGCAAACTTCTATATAACCTGGCCTCTACCCCCCACCTCCTTGGAGCACTTCTCTCAGGGTGACTTGAAATACAGTCTCCTGAGTTCCTACCAAATAAAACATAACTCTCAACTTTTGGGTTGTGACTTTTTTCTTCAAGTTGACAGTCAGGAATAATATACTAGACATCACTATTTCTTTCCACGAGTTTTTTACTGAGAGATAAAGTGTGTTTCTGTGTAGGTGGAGGCATGATCCAATTGCAATAGTTACACCTTCAGTAGACAATTTTTATTTTGCCACTACATCTTTTATCGCTCAACTCTTTTACTTAAAGTGTTGAACATTTGTTTATCTAAGAATTTCTGAGTTGGCTATAGGGAATTCAGGGATGGTGTTATATATTAATAGAAGCTTATATCACGGAAAAAAGTGACCTTTCCTTGTTCATGTGGTACATCCGTCTGTTGGGCTGACTTGTCTATCCATCTCTGTCTCAGGCTCAGAATGCAGAGCCATGAGGCCCAGCCTGTGTCAGGGAGAAATAGCCTTTTTTTTTTACTTACTCATGATGTTTCATTTTAAATTTAAATAACAACAAAAGATTTAGGACTTATATTTTACATAGTGATTTGCTGGTCGGAGTTTGTCTCTCTCCTCCTGGGTTGCATTCCATTTCATCCTAGGGTTAATACAAAGGGAAATAAAAGAATAGCAGAGGGGCTTCACCTCATTTTCTGTGATTTTCAAGACTTGAGATATATTGTTTCTCCTTTCCACTTACTTAGAAAGCAAAATGATAGTTGTTTGCGGAGAAAATAAAACATATGTATATCTGAACGTCATGAAAGTGAAGAAAGATAAGTGACTTTTCAGCTGACAAAATAGCAAAGTGTAAGTTAAATCTAAAAAAAGCTCAGCCAAACGGTGGAAGAATCATAATATTTGAAGGATGTTAAATAGGCACAAGAAAGGCATGTGCGCCTGCTGAGTTGCTTCAGTCATGTCTGACTCTTTGAGACCCAGTGGACAGCCTCCCCTGTCCATGGGATGCTTCAGGCAAGAGTACTGGAGTGGGTTGCCATTTCCTCCTCCAGAGGATCTTCCCGACCCAGGGATCGAACCCAGGTGTCTTATGTCTCCTGCAGTGGCAGGTGGGTTCTTTAGCACCAGTGGCACCTGGGGAGCCCCCACAAAGACAGCCAGATGAGTCCAAAAATTATCCACGTAGTCTTGCCCCAAAAGTGTCCCCAAAGTGTTAAAGAAAGAAAAAATAATAACAAAACTTATTAACATACAGGAGAAGGAAATGACAATCCACTCCAGTTTTGTGTCTGGAGAATTCCATGAACGGAGGAGCCTAGCAGGTATAGTCCAGTTCAGTTCAGTCGCTCAGTCGTGTCTGACTCTTTGCGACCCCATGCACTGCAGCAGGCCAGCCCTCCCTGTCCATCACCAAATCCCAGAATTTATTCAAACTCTTGTCCATTGAATCGATGATGCCTCCAACTATCTCAACCTCTGTCATCCCCTTCTTCTCCCACCTTCAATCTTTCCCAACATCAGGATCTTTTCCAAGGAGTCAGTTCTTCCCACCAGGGGGCCAAAGTATTGGAGTTTCAGCTTCAGCATCAGTCCTTCCAATGATTATTCAGCACTGATTTCTTTAGGTTAGACTGGCTGGATCTCCTTGTGGTCCAAGGAACTCTCAAAGTTTTCTTCAATAGCCCAGTTCAAAAGCATCAATTCTTCAGCGCTCAGCTTTGTTTATGGTCGAACTATCGCATCCATACTTGACCTCTGGAAAAACCATAGCCTGACTAGACGGACTTTTGTTGCCCAAGTAATGTTTCCTGCTTTTTGATATGCTGTCTAGGTTGGTCATAAGTGACTAAATGTCCACTGGAGAAGGGAGTGGCAAACCACTTCAGTATTCTTGCCTTGAGAACCCCATGAACACTATACAAAGGGTATACTCCGCGGAGTCACAAAAGAGTCATATTTAAATGAGCAACTGACATGTGTTTCACCTAGAAATTATAAATCTCTGAGCGTGTCAATTCCCAGGCAGATTGATAAGAAGTCTGGAGGTCCCCAAGTATGAGAAAGGGGTCTGGCACTATCCCGGAGGAGAAAAGGTTCTGGAGTTCTCAAGGAGGAGAAAAGAACAAATTTTTTTTTCTACACTGCTTTGTCTTAGTCAGTAGAACAATGTATCTTGCTTGAGGTCATGTTTCTCCTTAACAAGACCTTCTGACTTATCTTAAGATGTATATTATTGGAGTGGGTCTGGTAAGATCTTTCTATTGTTAGTTCTAATCTCATTATCTTAAAATGTATTTGGTGGGAGTGGGTCTAGTAAGCTCTTTAAACTTTGAGACATTCTTTTTATTTATTGTAATAACCAATTTAAAAAGTATATAGCTCTCTCGCTAAGGCTACGAGTGGGGCACTGTCCGTCCCCCTTCTGATGTCTATGTCAGAAGCTTTCTCTGTCTCTTTTTATACTTTAATAAAACTCTGCTATACAAAAGTTCTTGAGTAATCAAGCATGGTCCCTTCTCCCAGAGCTAAATCTTCGGAAATCATGAATCCGATATTCTTCACCATAAGCTATTAGCCCTCTCATCCCTTAATTGGAGAGAAGCAATCTAAAGATGAAGTCTGTAACCTGAAGCAGAGATTTGCAGGATCTAGTCTATATTGAAGCCCTTCCCTGCTTAGTTGATCAGTAAACACACACACACACACACTCAGACACACACACACAGACACACACACACACACACACTCGCTCTCTCTCCCTGATTTACTTCCTCAATTACTATAGTACTAATTCTCAATTCTACCCAAGTAGGTACACCCAGGTTATTGGTTGCCAACAATTGTGTTTTCTGAAATACCCTTATTTGTGTCTGTGTTCTCTCTTACTACTGAGTCAGGGAGGAAGGTGGATGCAAGTGCAGTTATTATTCAAAGGGACACTGGGAGTTTTCTACTGCAGTCAAGCAAGCAACGTACTGTTTAGGAAAAAGGTAATGCACCTTCAAACAGGAGCTATTTCCTCTGATTCCCCATGCATTTCCCTACCCAGCATGCCATGGTCAAGGCTCCAAGGGTGTTAAAGTAGGTAAAGCAAATGATGAATGTGCAACCTTGACCAGATGAGCAGCCTGGAAGCAAAAAACACATCCTGACCTTTCTCGCCACGCAGCTTCCTTAGGCCAAGACATGTCCTGCCTGAAGCTGGGAGTATTTTCCTCTCTAAAATACGAAAGCTAAGGAAGCAGGCTTTTTCAAGTTATTGCTGTCAGTTCTTTCCAGGAATGATCCTCCCCTAGCTCTGAAGACAGTGCTAATAAGAAGACAGACTTCTGCCTAGAAGAGCAAGAAGCCTGTTCTACAGACTTGATCAATGTCCTAGTCCATCTTGGCCAGTAGGTGGCACGCTTCCTCCATAATTATTTTTAAAGCCTCCAGAGGAAAAGGGATCCTGCTTTCTAGGTCATTTTGGCCAAGGCTGTTGTTACAGTATTGTAACAAGGACAGTCTCTCATTCCCAAAGTATTCATCTCAAGAAAAACAATAACCTCTTACATACATTTCTAAAAAGCCTAGAATTTTGACTCAAACTTTTAAGTGGTGGCTTTGCACTGTCAGGGCTTCCCTGTGGCTCAGATAGTAAAGAATATGCCTCCAATGTGGGAGACCCAGGTTTGATCCCTGGGTGGGGAAGATCCCCTGGAGAAGGAAATGGCAATCCACTCCAGTGTTCTGCCTGGAGAATCCCATGGAAAGAGGAGCCTGGTGGGCTATGGTTCACGGGTGCCAAAGAGTCGGCACAGCTGAGTGACTGTGCTTTGCACTCTTAAGGAGAAATCGGTAGCCAGAACCACAAAGAAACAGGAAAGAGCTGTATGAATGGCTTGTGCAAGGGAAGGTCGAGTGAATCTGGAGAGCATACTGGGAATTGCTACATTGTGAGGAAGAACTGTGGTGTTGGAGAAGACTCTTGAGAGTCCCTTGGACTGCAAGGAGATCCAACCAGTCCATTCTGAAGGAGATCAGCCCTGGGATTTCTTTGGAAGGAATGATACTGAAGCTGAAACTCCAGTACTTTGGCCACCTCATGCAAAGAGTTGACTCATTGGAAAAGACTCTGATGCTGGGAGGGATTGGGGGCCAGAAGAGAAGGGGACAACAGAGGATGAGATGGCTGGAAGGCATCACTGACTCGATGCACATGAGTCTGAGTGAACTCCGGGAGTTAGTGATGGACAGGGAGGCCTGGTGTGCTGCAATTCATGGGGTCGAAAAGAGTTGGACATGACTGAGCGACTGAACTGAATTGAGGAAGTACGGGCATACTTTGTTTTATCCCATTTCCCAGATAATTGCATTTTTTACACACTGGAGGTTTGTGACAACCCTGGGTCAGGCAAATCTATCAACTGCATTTTAAATAGCCCTGGCACACTCCGTGTCTCTGTGTCCCACTGCAGTAATTCCCAGGATAGTTCGAACCTTCACCAGCAAAAAACTCTGAAGGCCCAGATGATCACTGGTCATTTTTCGCAATAAAGTATGTATGCCCAGGCCAAACAGGATGGCTGTTCTCTTATCTCTGTACAAACCCTGCCCCACCAGTACACCCTATGCACCCTATACACCCTATGACTGGCTTTTCTCTGTACTTGTCCCAGGCCCCAGATTTCATCTTTTTTTTTTTTTATCAAACAGTTGGTGAGGGGCGTGTCCCTCTACTGCTTTCCATGATAATTAATGAGCCCACCTGATCTCACTTCCCCAATGACCAGCAATCTCTCCCCCATCTCCCTCTCCCCACTTCCCCATTCCCCACTTCCCCACCCTCTACTCCCCACCCCTTCATTGCTCTCAGAATGAAGCCTGTCACCATGTATTAATACTTCCCACCCCCAGTGCACCACACATGGTGAGGTGTTGCTCCAGGACCTTGGTTCAGACAGGTAGGCGCCTCCCATCCATTAAACCATCCATGCCTCTTCTTGATGGCAGATTCTTTCTTTGGTCTTGAAGCTGGGCAAACATAGGTCTTGTAAGCCTGCAGGGTACAACCCAATGATCCGTGGCAGCCAGGAGGTGGAAGAAACACCTGTGAGAGCCAAGAGACAGGATGGGGAAAGGAAAGTTATTGGGGGCATCCACTAGCATGTGGGGCCCAAAAGTTGCTGGCTGATCCTGAGGTGGCTGTCCACTAACCCAGGGGGCCCAAAAGTTGCTGTCTGTAATCCAAAAACTGTAGGGTATTCCTGAGGTGGCCATCTGCTACCATATGGCGCCCAAGAATTGCTGGGGGAATCCCAGAAGCAACAGGGAAATCCCTAGTGGCTGTCCACTAGGACATGGGGCCTTTGGGTGGCTGTCCTTGTTGAATGGGGGCTGCCCAGAGGTCTGGAGAACAATGGCCTCTGCTAGCTCTACTACTGTATCAAAGTGAGCCTTTTGTAATTTGTTAAGCCAGCTTTCTGGAAGGAATTGGTATTTCTCTTGTGCCTTTGCCGTGTAAATGATCTACCTGGCTCTCTGGAACTTTAATGGTCTCTGATTTCTAAGAGTAAGGAGAAAAAAGAGCTTTTAGGTAAACTCCATAGAAATAATTATGTTTAGGTAACGTCTGTCTAAACTTCTAAACATCTAAACTTCCCTGGTGGCTCAGATGGTAAAGTGTCTGTCTATAATGCGGGAGACCTGGGTTCGATCCCTAGGTTGAGATGATCCCCTGGAGAAGAAAATGGCAATCCCCTCCAGCACTAATGCCTGGAAAATCCCATGGACAGAGGAGCCTGGTAGGCTATAGCCCATGGGGTCCCAAAGAGTCGGACACGACTGAGTGACTTCACTTCATTTCACTTCACTTCAACGTCTATCTAAAATAGTCTCCCCGGATTTTGGTAATTTGAAACTAGGTTAAGAGACTTCCTTGACTTTCTGTGCTGTGTGCTTCTTTGTGGTGGCCTCTTTGGGACCCCATGGGCTATAGCTCTCCAGGCTCCTCTGTCCATTGGGATTCTCCAGACAAGAATACTGGAGTGGGCAGCCCAGCCATCCTCCAGGGGATCTCCTAACCCAGGTCTCCAGCATTGCAGGCAGATTCTTTAGCAACTGAACCACCAGGAAAGCCCAAGAATACTGCAGTGGGTAGGTAGCCTATCCCTTCTTCAGGGGATCTCCTGACCCAGGAATCGAACTGGCGTCTCCTGCTCTGCAGGTGGATTCGTTACCAGTTGAGCTACCAGAGAAGCCCCACAGGTAGCTTAGAAATTATATATAATATTATTTGTATCCAGCATCATATGTACCTAAGGCTTCCCATGTGAAGACATTCTTTTCCTTCACTTCTCTTTGCAGTCTTTAGTATAATTGAAATAAAATAATACTGTTTTTATGTCCTCTTCTCTGTAAGACTGAGAGTTTCCATGCAGTAGGGACTACATTTGCTTTATTCACTTGTATTCCTTGTGACAATTACACAGTCTGTCTCATAGGTACTCAATGTATATGTATAATATGAATGGAATAAATGAATAAACAAATGTAAACACCCATTCTTTAATAATATATTAAATGGAGGTTTGGATTTAATTTTTGAGTAAAGAAACTCATTTTCTTTCATAAGAATTTAATAAATAGAACAAAGTACAAATTTAATAATATGATATGGTAAACATGTTTTAAAAAGTTTAATATGATGTATAGATGAATTGTAATTTTACAAATATTTTAAGTATGTTAGGTGCAGGAAGGAGTAAGCAAATCAGCAACGGATAACATCACGGCCAGCATGACTTTAGGACTCATGCTCCTACAGCTGAATACTTTTATATCTACTTGCTTATTACTGCTGACAAAGTATCAGCTAAAGTAATTCAATGAATTTGGTGGCTAAAGCAGAAATCAGTCAACTGAAATGAACACAGGTGAGTGTACAAGGGTGATGTGGCATCCTAGTCGGTGAGAGTCATCTCAAGGTGAGTTCAGATCTCCATCCATCTTAACCGTTTTTACAAGCTGCTTGATGAAGAGAGGGCTCTCATCATCTCCACTCTGACGATTTCCCAGACACAGTCACTGTATTCTTTCTCTTTCAGGTAGACATGGATTCCATGGAAGTACCTCTTCAAGGCCAAAGTGGGGCCCATCCTTCCCAGGGCAGAGGCTTCCTCTTCCATCACCTGCCCCAGGCAGGCATGGAAGTCCTCCATCTGCGCATGGAATCCACTGCGGAGCTGCTCCAGGAGAGTGGTATCCAAGGCAGGAAAGGAGCGCTCTGTGTGGAAGAGGTTGAAGCTCTGCTGGAGCATCTCATGGAGCACAGAGATGGTCTGGACCTCCTGGAGCTGGTCATCCTCTGCCATCTGCTGGGGAAAACCAAAGCCTTTTCTGTCCTACAGACAGGAGTGAGGGGAGAGTCTGTTCTTTCGGGCCTGAAGCCTGAGGTTCTGCGTGCCAACCAGCATGTGGTTCTGAGACAGATCACAGGCCAGAGATCCTCCTGGGCTATAGCTGACCAGCACCAGGGCCGTCAGTAGAGAGAGCACAAAATCCATGGGGAAGATGAGGCTGCTACTGGGCTGGCTGAGACAGCATCTGGTGGAACCTTGGAGGTAGGGTGTCTGATGATAATCCTTCTAAGCAAGGCTTTTAAGTAGGAAAGATGGTACTCATTGTCTGAAAATTTCTGTCTCACTTCCCCTGTGCGTTTTCATTTAGATATTTTCTATTTGACCTAGAAAATGTAGTCAATCTAAACTCTTAATTTTTATGGTAGAAGGTTAATTTTCCCAATAAAGTTTGGATTTGTCACTGCAAAAGTATATCAGTTAAATGAGAAAGTAAAGAAAAGCTGAAAGTATGTAAGTATGTAAGACTTATAGAGGTGTATATACTTACTATGTACACATTTAAGTATAATATATATAAACATTCCTTTTGTTTGTGCTATGTCAAAACAAAAGTTTTCCTTGATTCTTAACTGCATTCCCCCCCTTATCTTACGCATAGGAATTCAGAGTCACTCAGGCCATATTGGTTTCTGTAGTTTGTTTTCTGTTTCACAGAGCAGAGGCTTGTAATTAAGAGTGAATGAACTACTCCTTTGTTTCTGTTCTTCAGAACATTCATTCAGGTTCCTGAGATTACATTTCACTGGGGCCACAAGATCATGAGGAGTGGAGTATCTCCTGCCATATCAGTAAACTAGGATGACACAGTCATCAAGAGTTTCCAGCCCTCCAGGGTGCTCAGGAAGGGGGAATACACCTGTGGGCTAACAGCTACCAAATTGCAGCTACTCTCTAAGGTGAGCCCAAGGCAACTCAGGAAGTGAAAAAATGCAAGATGCAAGAAAATGCAAGGAAAAGTGCCCCTGAGAGCTGAGATTCAGGAATGGAATGTGTTCTCTGAGCCCAGACACTTGCCTCTTCCCAAACAAGGAAAAGTGCTAAATTCCTTAACTTGAGATAGCTGGTTTTCTTTAATTCACAAAAATACTTTGATGTTTACTACCTCCCATTTCTTGCAAACTCCTATATACCCTGACTCTTCCCCTCAGCTCCTTGGAGCAATTCCCTCAAGGTGACTTGAGGTACTGTCTTCTGAATTCCCACTAAGTAAAGCATAACTGTCAATTTTTAGGTTGTCACTATTTCTTTATTTTTAAAATTAACTTATTTATTTTAATTGGAAGCTATTACTTTACAATATTGTAGTGGGTTTTGCCATACATTGACATGAATCACCCTTGGGTGTACATGTGTCCCCCATCTAGAACGCCTCTCC
>NW_024070538.1:0-12010 GCF_014754425.2 Oryx dammah
ACAGAGTGAAGTAAGCCAGAAAGAAAAACACCAATACAGTATACTAATACATATATATGGAATTTAGAAAGATGGCAATGATGACCCTGTATGCAGGACAGCAAAAAAGACACAGATGTGTATAGTGGACTTTTGGACTCAGAGGGAGAGGGAGAGGGTGAGATGATTTGGGAGAATGGCATTGAAACATGTATAATATCATGTAAGAATCGAATTGCCAGTCTATGTCCGATGCAGGATATGGCACGCTTGGGGCTGGTACACGGGGATGACCCAGAGAGATGTTGTGGGGAGGCGGGTGGGAGGGGGGTTCATGTTTGGGAATGCATGTACACCCGTTGTGGATTCATGTCAATGTATGGCAAAACCAATACAGAATTGTAAAGTAAAATAAAAAATTAAAATAAATAAATAAATAAATAAATAAATAAATAAATATCATCTATATAAAATAATAATAATAATGTCTTTCTCTGAATTTATACTACATTTTTCTATGCCAAGTAGTTGGCATTTAAATAGGTTTTGCTTGCTCTATCTATGTGACTATTTCCTTATAGCGTTTCTTGAATTTAAAGCACTTATTTTTAACTAAGTCTACTTCTAGGAGTTTATCAATCCACAGTTTACTTATTTGTATTCATTTATTAAACAAACATTATCAGGAATGTAATATAACTTTGCCAAAATGTCTCTTGAAAATTCAAAGATAAAACTATCGTTTCCTACTTTCTGAGAGCTCAAGTCTAAGTGTAGAGATAAGAAAAAAGAGATAATCATACTGCATTATACTTCCTTGTCACAGAGCAATGCATATATGAGGTAATTAATGTCTTTATACAGAGAGTAACAAACAATTATTAGAGTCCTTATTTCCAGGCACTAAGTCATTCATAGATAAATAACACATTAAATTAATAAACATAGTGCCAGAAATATCATAAATCATTCAAGAAGGTCTGTTTACAAAATTTAAATTTTAACTATCACCAGTGCTAGTTTTGTTATTCTATTCAATATCCCTATAATGTAGGAAGCCATTTCTATCTTTTGAGATAAGGAGAATGGGCATAGGTATAATTATATAAAATTATTTAACTTTATGGTCATTGAGGTAGTATGTAAAATAACCTTGACGTGATTTTTCTCTCACTGCATCATTAAAAAGTAAGAATGTGGTTGGATAAGGACCACCTTATGCTCATAGAAAGTGAACTTAAAATTTCTTGGTCTGTCATTTCATTTCTTAACCAAGAGGCAAAGAATGAAACTATGAGTATTAAGAGTATGGCTGCTTTATTTTTTCCCCTTAGACTTTAACCCGACTATACAGTTCAATCATACAGAGGTTCATTTAGTTTGCTCTGAAAACAGTAGGTGTTATTTGAAGAAATTTAACAGGGAGGTAAAAGGCAAGATTGATCTAAACAATGAGCATTGTCCACTTACAGCATTTTAACTCAAAATCTTGTATTTGAAGCTAGTACTTAGACTTTTAAATGCTGAAATTATCAGTTAATTTTCCACACATTTTAGAGAATGTGTGGGTCAGCCAGGGAGAATCCTGGCCAATGGGGCCTTCTTTTCAATAATGCAGTCTCTCTGAATGAGCCTCGAAATGTTAAACGTCCTCAGCACTACTGACTGGCACAGCCTAGACAATCAGTACTGTCTAAACGATTCATTATAATCCATCATAAATCTGAAACTGAGTAGAGTGAATTTATTAGTGCCATCCAACAGTGAGACCATAATAGACTTTGTGTCTTTTTCATAATTACCACCATCACATGTATAGTGTATATAGTTACCATTAATAACATTTACCAATAATGTACTGCAGGCCATGCCACACCTTAAACTGTATTAAGCACTTTATACACACAATCTCAATTTTATTAACTCTGTAAGGTAGCCATCACAGTTTTTTACCTTTTGGCACATACAGAAACTTAGCCTTAGGTTAGGATATATAATCTAATACTTGGCAGAGCCTAGCTGTGGACTATAATTGTTCACACTAGCACTGCAACTTTTAACCAGTTCTAGATACTGTTTATAAATATAGCTAGTTGGGAATGTAGGTCTAGAAGATAAAATAGGATGTCAAAGAAGAAAAATAATGTCTTTTAAACCTGCAATCTCAGCTACAGTTTTACTTATTTCATATTATGATATTTATTTATTCAACAGAAGTAACCATGGTAATCTCTGCTATTTTCATACATACTTTTTCTTAGAGCACTGATATACCAGTTGAGTCTGCCAGAGAACTTTTCCCTGATTCCTTGATCTTTGGGATTTATGAATCTCTGGTGAAGAGTCAGCTGTATTTTTATTAGAAATATGGGAAATTGAAGATTTGTTCTTTATCAAATGGGATCAAAAGTTATTGAGAAACATGTCGTGTTTTTATGACTTGCCTTATGAGATTCAACGCATAGTATCCAGCATGATAAAAGTATATTCATTCTGTATCAACATCTTTGGGGCTATATACTACACAAATCCAAAACAAATAAGAAAGAAGAGTTTTGAGGGGTTTTTTTGTTTGTTTGTTTGTTTTCCCTATGCATCATTAACAGACAGAAAACTCTGTCTTTGAAGAAAAGCATCAATATATAGCTTTCACTACTGATTATCACTCAAGGTTACAGGTGTATGCCTAGGTTTTTCTCATAGTCAGCCTCTGGCTCTAAATGGTTTGAAGGCAACTTTGACAACACAGCACACTTCAAGAACTGTGGTATTATTATTGGAGGTTTAAAATAAGCAAAGAGCATTGCTAATTTTTATGTATAAATATGAATGTCTAATTTTTCTCAATCATTCATTCAGGAAAAAATTGATTTCTATCAGCTTTGTTCCATTGCTGTTCTTAGTTGCTCAGTCGTGTCTGAGTCTTTGTGACCCTATGGACTGTAACCCACCAGACTCCTCTGTCCATGCAAATTCTCCAGGCAAGCATACTGGAAGCCATGCCCTCCTGCAGGGGATCCTCCCAACCCAGGGATCTAACTCAGGTCTCCTGCATTACAGGCAGATTCATTACCACCTGAGCCACCATGAAATCAGCCTTATCCCCAAATGTTGTATAAAATATTATGTATATGTATACACACGAATGTATATATTTGAATATATGTACATATATTTGTATGCATATATATATTTGTATATAAACGTGTATATATTTAAATATCAGAAAAACAATTTAAAAAGTAACAACTGCCCTTTTACTTTTGGATAGATGCAGTAGTTGTGGCAGAAAACGAGTTTGTATTCTAAAATATTACAAATATCAATGTTTTTGAAAACTGATGGGGCGACAAAGAGAAAAGGAGCTGTAATTGTTTAGAGGACAAAATTTTCACGATGTGATTTATGATTATCAGGTATTTTTTCACTGGGGCAATCTGTAGATTAAGGGAAAATGCAAGATACTGACATGCTGTACGAAGAAAGAGGATGACTATCATTGGATAGGAAACCAGTTGTGAATTTCATAATTTCATAGAGAAGACATACACTGGAGATTTTTACAACATCAAATTTCACCATAATTTCCCTCAAGAAAGATAAATTCTACAGCAAGGCACGAATCAAATCAAAAATACAAAACCGTGAAAAGCACAGTGGTGTTTTCTCATGTTTCATTGTGCTGTGGAAAAAAAGTTTAAAGCCTGGGATCCATCAATAGGAAGGGGTAGAATGAAATAAAATAATCTCTCGACTGAATAAAAGCTCTGGAAGATCTCGCCTTCCATGAAGGGTGACTCAGAATAATGTTAAAATCTAACAGGGAATACTCTCAGCCAAGCTGGAAATAAATAAATAAGGACTGGATTTCCTTTTCTCCTCAAAAACAACTTTAAAAAAGTGACACAGTAGAGGAAACAAACATTCTCAGGCATTGGACATCAGCCAACCAAGTCAAAGGTCCTAGCAGAGATGTAGCAGATGAGATTAAGTCCTACAATCAACCCCACTTACTGAACAGAGTGATACCAGGACACAGAACAGGAAGGGGAAAGCTAGGGAGAATCTAGTGGAGCAGCAAAGACTGAGTGAGGATTTCAGGGAGTCCAAGAAGCTAAAATTCTCAGGGTAGACTACTGGAGAAGACAAAACTGCAGAAGAAAACAGAGGGTGGAGACTGGCGTTCCAGATATCAACAGAAGATGCTGAGTAGTAAGCATACGTGTGTGTGAGGAAACTACCCAACATGGTCTTAAACAAAGGAAGAGAGGCACCTATCCCTGAGGCTCTACAGGTTTAAGAATAATGTGAATTAATATCATCAGAGCAGAAAAACTTAGAATTTACGGCACACTGGGAAAAATACTCAGAAAGAAACTACTTCAGTAGTAAAATACTTGACTCAAGGTTGTTCTGAAAATTCTAACATTTCCCAGAACTGCTTTTCTAAAGTTGGACATTACTGAGCAACTAAAGGATAACAAGGCATTACTTGTTTGGGGAGGTTTTAAGAACAATTCTCTTGTGGGAGTTGGAAGACTCAGGCAAGGGAGTAGCCATTCTGATGAAGATGCATGCATTGTTGTTAATCTGCTGACTCACTTCCTTGACCCAGAGTAGCAGGTAGGCCTGTGGTTGCTAACTCTTCTTTCTGGATCTTCATTCAGTTTCTCTGACTCCCAGGCCATGTTTGTTTAGCTACATGAAGGGCACGGACTTAGCAGGATACCTTTCTCAATTAGGTCAGAGAAAAGGAAAAGGGCATGAGTTTTAGCCAATCATTGAGTTTCCAGTTCATGGGGTTCCAGGCTGCTCCCAAGCTTCTGTCAGACTGTCTACCTTGTAGACATATGAGCTCCAGCATTAGATACAGCAATAGCCTTGTAGAAACTACTTACCCAACCCCTGTAAATGAGTAAGCCACTTCATTCATTTCCTACTTATGTATTCATCCTTCATCCTAAAGGTTTTGCTACTTATCTGGCTGGACCCTAAATGACACATACCTGAACAGACTTGTGGAAACAGGGTGAGAGGCAGGAAGGAGAGGGTGGAATGTATGGAGAGAGTAATATGGAAACTTACATTACCATATGTAAATAGACAGCCAATGGGATTTTGCTATATGACTCAGGGAACTCAAACCAGCACTCTGCAACAACCTAGAGGGGTGAGATGAAGAGGGAGATAGAAGGAAGGTTCAAGAGGAAGGGGAAATATGTATATCTATGGCTGATTCATGCTGATGTTTGGCAGGAAGCAATACAATACTATAAAGCAATTATCACTCAATTTAAACAAATAAATAAATTAAAAAAAAAACTGTTACCAAGAAATTTAATTTCACCAGAGAACAAGCCTCAAGTGTATTTACAGGAATATGGAAATATCCATCACTCAAAAAGATCAATTTCATAATTTTTGTCATTCAATAAAAAAACTACAAGACATAAGATGAAGGAAAAATCAATCAATAGGAACAGAGGAAGAATAACAGATGACAGAATTAATTGTTAAAGACATTGAAATAGTTACTATTACTAAATGCTATATAGACAAGAAGATAGGAAAGATATCATGAATACTAAGCAGGAATAAGAAAGATAGTTTAAAAGACCCAATCAACCTTCTAGGGGTGGAAAATATGTCTAAAATGAGAAATACATTGGATGGGACTAATAGAAGATTGCATACTGCAGGAGAAAAGATTAGTGAGCTTGAAAGAAATCAGTAGAAACTATACGCAATGAAACACTGACTCGAGCACTTATGATACAGAAATGAAAATGTGTGTGAAAGAGAGAGGCTGTACACAAATGTTCATAGAACTTCATTTGGTTTTTTTTTTTTTTTTTTTTTAGAACTTCATTTGTAATTGCCCCAAACTGGAAATAATCCAAATACCTTCAATGGCTGAATGGTTTGAAAACTGTTACATTCATACCATGGACTACTCTGTGTGTGTGTGTGTGTGTGTGTGTGTGTGTGTGTGTGTGTGTTAGTTGCTTAGTCGTGTCTGACTCTTTGCAACCCCATAGACTGTAGCCCAACAGGCCCCTTCGTCCATAGGATTCTTCAGGCAAGAACACTGGAGTGGGTTGCCAGTTCCTTCTCCAAAAGGAACTATAGAAAGAAAGAAAGTGAAGTCGCTCAGTCGTGTCTGACCCTTTGTGACCCCAAGGATTGTAGCCTAACAGGCTCTTCCATCCATGGAATTTGCCAGGCAAGAGTACTGGAGTGGATTAAGATTTCCTTCTCCACCATGGACTACACTCAGCACTAAAAATAAAGAATCTACTGCTGCATGTAACAACTTAGATGGATATTAATGGAATTATTCTCAGTGAAAATAAAAATCTCAAAAATTACATTCTGTATGCTACCATTTATAAAATATTTATGAAATGAAAAGTAATTACAGAGATAGAGAATAACAGAGTAGTGGTTGTCAGGGATTAGAGATTTAGACTGGGGTGAGGAAGGAGGTTATAAAGGAGTGGTCAGTTCCGTATCTTCATTGTACTGGTAGTTACATGAAGCTGATAAAGTCAGTATCAATATACACACACACACAATATACAAAAGATGAAAGAATAAATATATAATTTACTATCTGAGTAAGCTCCCTTAGTTATACTATGTCAGTGTCTTGTTTATGATACTGGATTATGAATACAGAGATATGAAAGATAGCAGCACTTGAGGAAGCAGAATAGAGGGATCATTAAATTTACCTGAATGTTTGTCATTTCCTATCACCCTACAATTATTTCAAAATAAAATTTTTAAAAAATGAAACAGGGAAAAAAGAAGTAAATTATTGGCCTTAATGCATCCATAGTTGGAGATACTGAAGGAGTAGGGCTGGAAGCATGGGGATAAGAGGTATTTGGAAAAATAATCACTGAAAACTTTTCAAACTTCATGAAAAGTATAAATCACAGGAAAAGCTATGTCAAGCAATCCTAAGTAAGAAATATAAAGAAAATACTGTGAACCTACAATTCTAAACCAAGTCAATAGATATTTCAGAAATAGGAGAAATAAAGACTTCCTCTGACATATAAAAGTTGATGAATTATTACTATAAGAAATGTTAAAGTCAGTCCTTTAGGCAAAAGGAAAATTATGTCAGTGGGGAAAATATAACTATGCAAAGAAACCTGGAAAACAAAATAAACTGTAAATATGAGAGTAAATGTAAAGAATTTTTCTTACTCTATAAGTAACATTAAAAGGTAATTATCTAAAAGAAAGTAATAAAAATGTGGACTTAGTTTCATTGACAGTAGATGTTCACATGGATTTTTCTGTACCTAAACTTTCTTCTATCTTGCAAATGAAAGATAATTTGCCTTTTACAGTGTAAAACCAGCACCCCAATGTCTACTGCAGCATTATTTACAATAGCCAGGATATGGAAGTAACCTAGATGTCCACTAACAGAAGAGTGGATAAAGAAGAACTAGTACTTACACAATGGACTATTACTCAACCATAAAAAAGAATGAAATGACATTGTTTGAAGCAACATGATGGAGCTAGAGATTGTCATACTGAGTGTGGTAAGTCACAGACAAAAGACGAATATCATATGATACTGCTTATGTGTAATATCTTAAAGCAGTAGTTATTTAACAGAAATAGAGTCACAGATGTAGAAAACAAACTTATGGTTACCAAGGATAAAGGAAGGAGAGATAAACTGGGAGACTGGGATTGATATATATACACTACTATATATAAAACAAATAACTAATAAGGCCTACTATTAAGGGAACACAATACTCCGTAATGACCTATATGGGAAAAAAATCTTAAAAGGGTGGATATGTGTATATATAAAACTGAACTGTACACTTGAAACTAACACAACACTGTAAATCAACTATATCTCCATAAAAATTAAAAATAAATAATTTATATGATATATGCAAGCTTATTTTTAAATCTGTTACAGTGGAAAACTATTTCTCTCTCTTCTCTCTCCATACACACACATAAACACACACATATATATATTTTTCAGCCTTGAAAAAAAGGATATTTTAACATTTATAGTAACATAAACATATATGGAATTTGAAGTCACTATGCTAACTAAAGCAAGTCAGACAGAGAATGAGAAATATGGCATGATATGCACTGGTCATAGCAAACACTCTCTTCCAACAACACAAGAGAAGACTACATACATATGGATATCACCAGATGGTCAACACCAAAATCAGATGTATTATATTCTTTGCAGCCAAAGATAGAGAAGCTCTATACAGTCAACAAAAACAAGACCAGGAGCTGACTGTGGCTCAGATCATGAACTCCTTATTACCAAATTCAGACTTAAATTGAAGAAAGTAGGAAAAACCACTAGACCATTCAGGTATGACTTAAATCAAATCCCTTATGATTATACAGTGGAAGTGAGAAATAGATTTAGGGCCTAGATCTGACAGATAGAGTGCCTGATGAACTACGGACTGAGGTTTGTGACATTGTACAGGAGACAGGGATCCAGACCATCCCCACGGAAAAGAAATGCAAAAAGGCAAAATGGCTGTCTGAGGAGGACTTACAAATAGCTGTGAAAAGAAGAGAAGTGAAAAGCAGAGGAGAAAAGGAAAGATATAAGCATATGAATGCAGAGTTCCAAAGAATACCAAGGAGAGATAAGAAAGCCTTCCTCAGCAATCAATGCAAAGAAATAGGGGAAAACAACAAAGTGGGAAAGACTAGAGATTTCTTCAAGAAAATTAGAGATACCAAGGGAACATTTCATGCAAAGATGGGCTCGATAAAGGACAGAAATGGTATGGACCTAACAGAAGCAGAAGATATTAAGTAGAGGTAGCAAGAATACACAGAAGAACTGTCCAAAAAAGATCTGCATGACCAACATAATCACAATGGCGGGATCACTCATCTAGAGCCAGACATCCTGGAATGTGAAGTCAAGTGGGCCTTAGAAAGCGTCACTACAAACAAAGCTAGTGGAGGTCATGGAATTCCAGTTGAGCTGTTTCAAATCCTGAAAGTGATGCTGTGAAAGTGCTGCACTCAATATGCCAGCAAATTTAGAAAACGCAACAGTGGCCACAAGACTGGAAAAGGTCAGTTTTCATTCCAATCCCAAAGAAAGGCAATGCCGAAGAATGCTCTAACTACCACACAATTGCACTCAACTCACACACTAGTAAAGTAATGCTCAAAATTCTCCAAGCCAGGCTTCAGCAATACTTGAACTGGAAAATTCCAGACGTTCAAGCTGCTTTTAGAAAAAGCAGAGGAACCACATAACAAAAAGCCAACATCTGTTGGATCATGGAAAAAGCAAGAGAGTTCCAGAAAAAAACATCTATTTGTGCTTTATTGACTATCCCAAAGCCTTGACTGTGTGGATCACAAGAAACTGTGGAAAATTCTGAAAGAGATGGGAATACCAGACCAGCTGACCTACATCCTGAAAAACCTATGTGCAGGCCAGGAAGCAACAGTTAGAACTGGACACGGAACAACAGACTGGTTCCAAATAGGAAAAGGAGTACGTCAAGACTGTATATTGTCACCCTGCTTATGTAACTTATATGTAGAAGTGTATCATATGAAACGCTGGGCTGGAAGAAGCACAAGCTGGAATCAAGATTGCTGAGAGAAATATCAATAACCTCAGATATGCAGATGACACCACCCTTATGGCAGAAAGTGAAGAGGAACTAAAAAGCCTCTTGATGAAAGTGAAAGAGGAGAGTGAAAAAGTTGGCTTAAAGCTCAACATTCAGAAAACGAAGATCATGGCATCTGGTCCCATCACTTCATGGGAAATAGATGGTTAAACAGTGGAAACAGTGTCAGACGTTATTTTTGGGGGCTCCAAAATCACTGCAAATGGTGACTGCAGCCATGAAATTAAAAGATGCTTACTCCTTGGAAGAAAAGTTATGACCAATCTAGATAGCATATTCAACAGCAGAGACATTACTTTGCCAACAAAGTTCCGTCTAGTCAAGGCTATGGTTTCTCCAGTGGTCATGTATGGATGTGAGAGTTGGACTGTGAAGAAAGCTGAGTGCCAAAGTGTTGATGCTTTTGAACTGTGGTGTTGGAGAAGACTCTTGAGAGTGACTTGGATGGCAAGGAGATCCAACCAGTCCATTCTAAAGGAGATCAGCCCTGGGTTGTCTTTGGAAGGAATTACGGTAAAGCTGAATCCAGTACTTTGGCCACCTCATGCGAAGAGTTGACTCACTGGAAAAGACTCTGATGCTGGGAGGGATTGGGGGCAGAAGGAGAAGGGGACAACAGAGGATGAGATGGCTGGATGGTATCACTGACTCAATGGATGTGAGTCTGAGTGAACTCCGGGAGCTGGTGATGGACAGGGAGGCCTGGCGTGCTGTGATTTTGGGGGTCGCAAAGAGTTGAACATGACTGAGTGACTGAACTGAACTGAACTGAACACTTACATGTGGAATCTATTGGAAAAAAAAGAAAAAACATACAAAGTCATATCAACAGAGTAGAATAATGCTAGGGGCTGTAGTGTGGTTAGGGAGAGGTTGGTAACAAAGTATAAACTTTCAGTAGTAAGAATGTTAACTTCTGAGGGCCTACTGTGTAATATCTCTATGACAGTTGACTCACTGTATTATGTAACTGAAATTTGCTAAGAGAATAGTACTTCAGTGTTTTCAAACACACAAGAAGCTAAACATATGAGGTGATGAATGTATTAATTAACTATTTAAGGGAAAGCTATTCACAATGTGTACATATATTAATTCATCATGATGCACACTGTAAATGTCTTCCAATATTATTTGTCAATTATACCTTTGATAAAGATGAAACATTTTTAAATTACCAAGAAGCTCTTTGCATTCACATTTATAGTTTTGTTTCTGTTCTGTATTTCCTCCATATTGCATGCATGCATGCAAAGTCACTTCATCTGAATCTGTGTGACCCTATGGACAGCAGCCCACCAGGCTCCTCTGCCACAGGATTCTCTAGGCAAGAATACTGGAGTGGGTTGCCATTTCCATCTCCATTCTTCCATATTGCCTTTGCCCTTATGCATATGTGTTTGTCTTCTATGCTTCAGCTTCCTCATTTGTTAAATGAGAATACACATGGATTCAGCTCATAGAAAGTACTTAAAATGGTGACTAGGACAGAATAAGCACTCAGTTCAGTTCAGTTGCTCAGTTGTGTCCGACTCTATGAGACTCCGTGAATCACAGCACGCCAGGCCTCCCTGTCCATCACCAACACCTGAAGTTCACTCAAACTCACATCCATTGATTCCGTGATGCCATCCAGTCATCTCATTCTCTGTCATCCCCTTTTCCTCCTACCCCCAATCCCTCTCAGCATCAGAGTCTTTCCAATGAGTCAAATCTTCACATGAGGTGGCCAAAGTACTGGAGTTTCAGCTCTAGCATCATTCCTTCCAAAGACAACCTAGGGCTGATCTCCTTTAAGTGGACTGGTTGGCCCTTCTTGCAGTCCAAGGGACTCTCAAGAGACATCTCCAACACCACAGTTCAAAAGCATCAATTCTTCAGAGCTCAGCTTTCTTCACAGTCCAACTCTCATATCCATACATGACCACTGGAAAAACCATAGCCTTGACTAGACGGACCTTTGTTGGCAAAGTAGTATCTCTGCTTTTGAATATGCTATCTACATTGGTTAGAACTTTCCTTCCAAGGAGTAAACGTCTTTTAACTTCTTGGCTGCAGTCACCATCTGTAGTGATTTTGAAACAAATAAAGTCTGACACTGCTCCACTGTTTCCCCATCTATTTCCCATGAAGTGATGGGACCAGATGCCATGATCTTTGTTTTCTGAATATTGAGCTTTAAGCCAACTTTTTCACTCTCCTCTTTCACTTTCATCAAGAGGCTTTTTTGTTCCTCTTCACTTTCTGCCGTAAGAGTAGTGTCATTTACATATCTGAGCTTATTGATATTTCTCCTGGCAATCTTGATTCCACCTTGTGCTTATTTATTATAATTAACAGTATTATCA
>NW_024070539.1:0-12000 GCF_014754425.2 Oryx dammah
ACAGAGTGAAGTAAGCCAGAAAGAAAAACACCAATACAGTATACTAATACATATATATGGAATTTAGAAAGATGGCAATGATGACCCTGTATGCAGGACAGCAAAAAAGACACAGATGTGTATAGTGGACTTTTGGACTCAGAGGGAGAGGGAGAGGGTGAGATGATTTGGGAGAATGGCATTGAAACATGTATAATATCATGTAAGAATCGAATTGCCAGTCTATGTCCGATGCAGGATATGGCACGCTTGGGGCTGGTACACGGGGATGACCCAGAGAGATGTTGTGGGGAGGCGGGTGGGAGGGGGGTTCATGTTTGGGAACGTATGTACACCCGTTGTGGATTCATGTCAATGTATGGCAAAACCAATACAGAATTGTAAAGTAAAATAAAAAATTAAAATAAATAAATAAATAAATAAATAAATAAATAAATATCATCTATATAAAATAATAATAATAATGTCTTTCTCTGAATTTATACTACATTTTTCTATGCCAAGTAGTTGGCATTTAAATAGGTTTTGCTTGCTCTATCTATGTGACTATTTCCTTATAGCGTTTCTTGAATTTAAAGCACTTATTTTTAACTAAGTCTACTTCTAGGAGTTTATCAATCCACAGTTTACTTATTTGTATTCATTTATTAAACAAACATTATCAGGAATGTAATATAACTTTGCCAAAATGTCTCTTGAAAATTCAAAGATAAAACTATCGTTTCCTACTTTCTGAGAGCTCAAGTCTAAGTGTAGAGATAAGAAAAAAGAGATAATCATACTGCATTATACTTCCTTGTCACAGAGCAATGCATATATGAGGTAATTAATGTCTTTATACAGAGAGTAACAAACAATTATTAGAGTCCTTATTTCCAGGCACTAAGTCATTCATAGATAAATAACACATTAAATTAATAAACATAGTGCCAGAAATATCATAAATCATTCAAGAAGGTCTGTTTACAAAATTTAAATTTTAACTATCACCAGTGCTAGTTTTGTTATTCTATTCAATATCCCTATAATGTAGGAAGTCATTTCTATCTTTTGAGATAAGGAGAATGGGCATAGGTATAATTATATAAAATTATTTAACTTTATGGTCATTGAGGTAGTATGTAAAATAACCTTGATGTGATTTTTCTCTCACTGCATCATTAAAAAGTAAGAATGTGGTTGGATAAGGACCACCTTATGCTCATAGAAAGTGAACTTAAAATTTCTTGGTCTGTCATTTCATTTCTTAACCAAGAGGCAAAGAATGAAACTATGAGTATTAAGAGTATGGCTGCTTTATTTTTTCCCCTTAGACTTTAACCCGACTATACAGTTCAATCATACAGAGGTTCATTTAGTTTGCTCTGAAAACAGTAGGTGTTATTTGAAGAAATTTAACAGGGAGGTAAAAGGCAAGATTGATCTAAACAATGAGCATTGTCCACTTACAGCATTTTAACTCAAAATCTTGTATTTGAAGCTAGTACTTAGACTTTTAAATGCTGAAATTATCAGTTAATTTTCCACACATTTTAGAGAATGTGTGGGTCAGCCAGGGAGAATCCTGGCCAATGGGGCCTTCTTTTCAATAATGCAGTCTCTCTGAATGAGCCTCAAAATGTTAAACGTCCTCAGCACTACTGACTGGCATAGCCTAGACAATCAGTACTGTCTAAACGATTCATTATAATCCATCATAAATCTGAAACTGAGTAGAGTGAATTTATTAGTGCCATCCAACAGTGAGACCATAATAGACTTTGTGTCTTTTTCATAATTACCACCATCACATGTATAGTGTATATAGTTACCATTAATAACATTTACCAATAATGTACTGCAGGCCATGCCACACCTTAAACTGTATTAAGCACTTTATACACACAATCTCAATTTTATTAACTCTGTAAGGTAGCCATCACAGTTTTTTACCTTTTGGCACATACAGAAACTTAGCCTTAGGTTAGGATATATAATCTAATACTTGGCAGAGCCTAGCTGTGGACTATAATTGTTCACACTAGCACTGCAACTTTTAACCAGTTCTAGATACTGTTTATAAATATAGCTAGTTGGGAATGTAGGTCTAGAAGATAAAATAGGATGTCAAAGAAGAAAAATAATGTCTTTTAAACCTGCAATCTCAGCTACAGTTTTACTTATTTCATATTATGATATTTATTTAAATTATTCAACAGAAGTAACCATGGTAATCTCTGCTATTTTCATACATACTTTTTCTTAGAGCACTGATATACCAGTTGAGTCTGCCAGAGAACTTTTCCCTGATTCCTTGATCTTTGGGATTTATGAATCTCTGGTGAAGAGTCAGCTGTATTTTTATTAGAAATATGGGAAATTGAAGATTTGTTCTTTATCAAATGGGATCAAAAGTTATTGAGAAACATGTCGTGTTTTTATGACTTGCCTTATGAGATTCAACGCATAGTATCCAGCATGATAAAAGTATATTCATTCTGTATCAACATCTTTGGGGCTATATACCACACAAATCCAAAACAAATAAGAAAGAAGAGTTTTGAGGGGTTTTTTTGTTTGTTTGTTTGTTTTCCCTATGCATCATTAACAGACAGAAAACTCTGTCTTTGAAGAAAAGCATCAATATATAGCTTTCACTACTGATTATCACTCAAGGTTACAGGTGTATGCCTAGGTTTTTCTCATAGTCAGCCTCTGGCTCTAAATGGTTTGAAGGCAACTTTGACAACACAGCACACTTCAAGAACTGTGGTATTATTATTGGAGGTTTAAAATAAGCAAAGAGCATTGCTAATTTTTATGTATAAATATGAATGTCTAATTTTTCTCAATCATTCATTCAGGAAAAAATTGATTTCTATCAGCTTTGTTCCATTGCTGTTCTTAGTTGCTCAGTCGTGTCTGAGTCTTTGTGACCCTATGGACTGTAACCCACCAGACTCCTCTGTCCATGCAAATTCTCCAGGCAAGCATACTGGAAGCCATGCCCTCCTGCAGGGGATCCTCCCAACCCAGGGATCTAACTCAGGTCTCCTGCATTACAGGCAGATTCATTACCACCTGAGCCACCATGAAATCAGCCTTATCCCCAAATGTTGTATAAAATATTATGTATATGTATACACACGAATGTATATATTTGAATATATGTACATATATTTGTATGCATATATATATTTGTATATAAACGTGTATATATTTAAATATCAGAAAAACAATTTAAAAAGTAACAACTGCCCTTTTACTTTTGGATAGATGCAGTAGTTGTGGCAGAAAACGAGTTTGTATTCTAAAATATTACAAATATCAATGTTTTTGAAAGCTGATGGGGCGACAAAGAGAAAAGGAGCTGTAATTGTTTAGAGGACAAAATTTTCACGATGTGATTTATGATTATCAGGTATTTTTTCACTGGGGCAATCTGTAGATTAAGGGAAAATGCAAGATACTGACATGCTGTACGAAGAAAGAGGATGACTATCATTGGATAGGAAACCAGTTGTGAATTTCATAATTTCATAGAGAAGACATACACTGGAGATTTTTACAACATCAAATTTCACCATAATTTCCCTCAAGAAAGATAAATTCTACAGCAAGGCACGAATCAAATCAAAAATACAAAACCGTGAAAAGCACAGTGGTGTTTTCTCATGTTTCATTGTGCTGTGGAAAAAAAGTTTAAAGCCTGGGATCCATCAATAGGAAGGGGTAGAATGAAATAAAATAATCTCTCGACTGAATAAAAGCTCTGGAAGATCTCGCCTTCCATGAAGGGTGACTCAGAATAATGTTAAAATCTAACAGGGAATACTCTCAGCCAAGCTGGAAATAAATAAATAAGGACTGGATTTCCTTTTCTCCTCAAAAACAACTTTAAAAAAGTGACACAGTAGAGGAAACAAACATTCTCAGGCATTGGACATCAGCCAACCAAGTCAAAGGTCCTAGCAGAGATGTAGCAGATGAGATTAAGTCCTACAATCAACCCCACTTACTGAACAGAGTGATACCAGGACACAGAACAGGAAGGGGAAAGCTAGGGAGAATCTAGTGGAGCAGCAAAGACTGAGTGAGGATTTCAGGGAGTCCAAGAAGCTAAAATTCTCAGGGTAGACTACTGGAGAAGACAAAACTGCAGAGAAAAACAGAGGGTGGAGACTGGCGTTCCAGATATCAACAGAAGATGCTGAGTAGTAAGCATACGTGTGTGTGAGGAAACTACCCAACATGGTCTTAAACAAAGGAAGAGAGGCACCTATCCCTGAGGCTCTACAGGTTTAAGAATAATGTGAATTAATATCATCAGAGCAGAAAAAATTAGAATTTACGGCACACTGGGAAAAATACTCAGAAAGAAACTACTTCAGTAGTAAAATACTTGACTCAAGGTTGTTCTGAAAATTCTAACATTTCCCAGAACTGCTTTTCTAAAGTTGGACGTTACTGAGCAACTAAAGGATAACAAGGCATTACTTGTTTGGGGAGGTTTTAAGAACAATTCTCTTGTGGGAGTTGGAAGACTCAGGCAAGGGAGTAGCCATTCTGATGAAGATGCATGCATTGTTGTTAATCTGCTGACTCACTTCCTTGACCCAGAGTAGCAGGTAGGCCTGTGGTTGCTAACTCTTCTTTCTGGATCTTCATTCAGTTTCTCTGACTCCCAGGCCATGTTTGTTTAGTTACATGAAGGGCACGGACTTAGCAGGATACCTTTCTCAATTAGGTCAGAGAAAAGGAAAAGGGCATGAGTTTTAGCCAATCATTGAGTTTCCAGTTCATGGGGTTCCAGGCTGCTCCCAAGCTTCTGTCAGACTGTCTACCTTGTAGACATATGAGCTCCAGCATTAGATACAGCAATAGCCTTGTAGAAACTACTTACCCAACCCCTGTAAATGAGTAAGCCACTTCATTCATTTCCTACTTATGTATTCATCCTTCATCCTAAAGGTTTTGCTACTTATCTGGCTGGACCCTAAATGACACATACCTGAACAGACTTGTGGAAACAGGGTGAGAGGCAGGAAGGAGAGGGTGGAATGTATGGAGAGAGTAATATGGAAACTTACATTACCATATGTAAATAGACAGCCAATGGGATTTTGCTATATGACTCAGGGAACTCAAACCAGCACTCTGCAACAACCTAGAGGGGTGAGATGAAGAGGGAGATAGAAGGAAGGTTCAAGAGGAAGGGGAAATATGTATATCTATGGCTGATTCATGCTGATGTTTGGCAGGAAGCAATACAATACTATAAAGCAATTATCACTCAATTTAAACAAATAAATAAATTAAAAAAAAAAAAAACTGTTACCAAGAAATTTAATTTCACCAGAGAACAAGCCTCAAGTGTATTTACAGGAATATGGAAATATCCATCACTCAAAAAGATCAATTTCATAATTTTTGTCATTCAATAAAAAAACTACAAGACATAAGATGAAGGAAAAATCAATCAATAGGAACAGAGGAAGAATAACAGATGACAGAATTAATTGTTAAAGACATTGAAATAGTTACTATTACTAAATGCTATATAGACAAGAAGATAGGAAAGATATCATGAATACTAAGCAGGAATAAGAAAGATAGTTTAAAAGACCCAATCAACCTTCTAGGGGTGGAAAATATGTCTAAAATGAGAAATACATTGGATGGGACTAATAGAAGATTGCATACTGCAGGAGAAAAGATTAGTGAGCTTGAAAGAAATCAGTAGAAACTATACGCAATGAAACACTGACTCGAGCACTTATGATACAGAAATGAAAATGTGTGTGAAAGAGAGAGGCTGTACACAAATGTTCATAGAACTTCATTTGGTTTTTTTTTTTTTTTTTTTTTAGAACTTCATTTGTAATTGCCCCAAACTGGAAATAATCCAAATACCTTCAATGGCTGAATGGTTTGCAAACTGTTACATTCATACCATGGACTACTCTGTGTGTGTGTGTGTGTGTGTGTGTGTGTTAGTTGCTTAGTCGTGTCTGACTCTTTGCAACCCCATAGACTGTAGCCCAACAGGCCCCTTCGTCCATAGGATTCTTCAGGCAAGAACACTGGAGTGGGTTGCCAGTTCCTTCTCCAAAAGGAACTATAGAAAGAAAGAAAGTGAAGTCGCTCAGTCGTGTCTGACCCTTTGTGACCCCAAGGATTGTAGCCTAACAGGCTCTTCCATCCATGGAATTTGCCAGGCAAGAGTACTGGAGTGGATTAAGATTTCCTTCTCCACCATGGACTACACTCAGCACTAAAAATAAAGAATCTACTGCTGCATGTAACAACTTAGATGGATATTAATGGAATTATTCTCAGTGAAAATAAAAATCTCAAAAAATACATTCTGTATGCTACCATTTATAAAATATTTATGAAATGAAAAGTAATTACAGAGATAGAGAATAACAGAGTAGTGGTTGTCAGGGATTAGAGATTTAGACTGGGGTGAGGAAGGAGGTTATAAAGGAGTGGTCAGTTCCGTATCTTCATTGTACTGGTAGTTACATGAAGCTGATAAAGTCAGTATCAATATACACAAACACACAATATACAAAAGATGAAAGAATAAATATATAATTTACTATCTGAGTAAGCTCCCTTAGTTATACTATGTCAGTGTCTTGTTTATGATACTGGATTATGAATACAGAGATATGAAAGATAGCAGCACTTGAGGAAGCAGAATAGAGGGATCATTAAATTTACCTGAATGTTTGTCATTTCCTATCACCCTACAATTATTTCAAAATAAAATTTTTAAAAAATGAAACAGGGAAAAAAGAAGTAAATTATTGGCCTTAATGCACCCATAGTTGGAGATACTGAAGGAGTAGGGCTGGAAGCTTGGGGATAAGAGGTATTTGGAAAATTAATCACTGAAAACTTTTCAAACTTCATGAAAAGTATAAATCACAGGAAAAGCTATGTCAACCAATCCTAAATAAGAAATATAAAGAAAATACTGTGAACCTACAATTCTAAACCAAGTCAATAGATATTTCAGAAATAGGAGAAATAAAGACTTCCTCTGACATATAAAAGTTGATGAATTATTACTATAAGAAATGTTAAAGTCAGTCCTTTAGGCAAAAGGAAAATTATGTCAGTGGGGAAAATATAACTATGCAAAGAAACCTGGAAAACAAAATAAACTGTAAATATGAGAGTAAATGTAAAGAATTTTTCTTACTCTATAAGTAACATTAAAAGGTAATTATCTAAAAGAAAGTAATAAAAATGTGGACTTAGTTTCATTGACAGTAGATGTTCACATGGATTTTTCTGTACCTAAACTTTCTTCTATCTTGCAAATGAAAGATAATTTGCCTTTTACAGTGTAAAACCAGCACCCCAATGTCTACTGCAGCATTATTTACAATAGCCAGGATATGGAAGTAACCTAGATGTCCACTAACAGAAGAGTGGATAAAGAAGAACTAGTACTTACACAATGGACTATTACTCAACCATAAAAAAGAATGAAATGACATTGTTTGAAGCAACATGATGGAGCTAGAGATTGTCATACTGAGTGTGGTAAGTCACAGACAAAAGACGAATATCATATGATACTGCTTATGTGTAATATCTTAAAACAGTAGTTATTTAACAGAAATAGAGTCACAGATGTAGAAAACAAACTTATGGTTACCAAGGATAAAGGAAGGAGAGATAAACTGGGAGACTGGGATTGATATATATACACTACTATATATAAAACAAATAACTAATAAGGCCTACTATTAAGGGAACTCAATACTCCGTAATGACCTATATGGGAAAAAAATCTTAAAAGGGTGGATATGTGTATATATAAAACTGAACTGTACACTTGAAACTAACACAACACTGTAAATCAACTATATCTCCATAAAAATTAAAAATAAATAATTTATATGATATATGCAAGCTTATTTTTAAATCTGTTACAGTGGAAAACTATTTCTCTCTCTTCTCTCTCCATATACACACATAAACACACACATATATATATTTTTCAGCCTTGAAAAAAAGGATATTTTAACATTTATAGTAACATAAACATATATGGAATTTGAAGTCACTATGCTAACTAAAGCAAGTCAGACAGAGAATGAGAAATATGGCATGATACGCACTGGTCATAGCAAACACTCTCTTCCAACAACACAAGAGAAGACTACATACATATGGATATCACCAGATGGTCAACACCAAAATCAGATGTATTATATTCTTTGCAGCCAAAGATAGAGAAGCTCTATACAGTCAACAAAAACAAGACCAGGAGCTGACTGTGGCTCAGATCATGAACTCCTTATTACCAAATTCAGACTTAAATTGAAGAAAGTAGGAAAAACCACTAGACCATTCAGGTATGACTTAAATCAAATCCCTTATGATTATACAGTGGAAGTGAGAAATAGATTTAGGGCCTAGATCTGACAGATAGAGTGCCTGATGAACTACGGACTGAGGTTTGTGACATTGTACAGGAGACAGGGATCCAGACCATCCCCACGGAAAAGAAATGCAAAAAGGCAAAATGGCTGTCTGAGGAGGACTTACAAATAGCTGTGAAAAGAAGTGAAAAGCAGAGGAGAAAAGGAAAGATATAAGCATATGAATGCAGAGTTCCAAAGAATACCAAGGAGAGATAAGAAAGCCTTCCTCAGCAATCAATGCAAAGAAATAGGGGAAAACAACAAAGTGGGAAAGACTAGAGATTTCTTCAAGAAAATTAGAGATACCAAGGGAACATTTCATGCAAAGATGGGCTCGATAAAGGACAGAAATGGTATGGACCTAACAGAAGCAGAAGATATTAAGTAGAGGTAGCAAGAATACACAGAAGAACTGTCCAAAAAAGATCTGCATGACCAACATAATCACAATGGCGGGATCACTCATCTAGAGCCAGACATCCTGGAATGTGAAGTCAAGTGGGCCTTAGAAAGCGTCACTACAAACAAAGCTAGTGGAGGTCATGGAATTCCAGTTGAGCTGTTTCAAATCCTGAAAGTGATGCTGTGAAAGTGCTGCACTCAATATGCCAGCAAATTTAGAAAACGCAACAGTGGCCACAAGACTGGAAAAGGTCAGTTTTCATTCCAATCCCAAAGAAAGGCAATGCCGAAGAATGCTCTAACTACCACACAATTGCACTCAACTCACACACTAGTAAAGTAATGCTCAAAATTCTCCAAGCCAGGCTTCAGCAATACTTGAACTGGGAAATTCCAGACGTTCAAGCTGCTTTTAGAAAAAGCAGAGGAACCACATAACAAAAAGCCAACATCTGTTGGATCATGGAAAAAGCAAGAGAGTTCCAGAAAAAAACATCTATTTGTGCTTTATTGACTATCCCAAAGCCTTGACTGTGTGGATCACAAGAAACTGTGGAAAATTCTGAAAGAGATGGGAATACCAGACCAGCTGACCTACATCCTGAAAAACCTATGTGCAGGCCAGGAAGCAACAGTTAGAATTGGACACGGAACAACAGACTGGTTCCAAATAGGAAAAGGAGTACATCAAGACTGTATATTGTCACCCTGCTTATGTAACTTATATGTAGAAGTGTATCATATGAAACGCTGGGCTGGAAGAAGCACAAGCTGGAATCAAGATTGCTGAGAGAAATATCAATAACCTCAGATATGCAGATGACACCACCCTTATGGCAGAAAGTGAAGAGGAACTAAAAAGCCTCTTGATGAAAGTGAAAGAGGAGAGTGAAAAAGTTGGCTTAAAGCTCAACATTCAGAAAACGAAGATCATGGCATCTGGTCCCATCACTTCATGGGAAATAGATGGTTAAACAGTGGAAACAGTGTCAGACGTTATTTTTGGGGGCTCCAAAATCACTGCAAATGGTGACTGCAGCCATGAAATTAAAAGATGCTTACTCCTTGGAAGAAAAGTTATGACCAATCTAGATAGCATATTCAACAGCAGAGACATTACTTTGCCAACAAAGTTCCGTCTAGTCAAGGCTATGGTTTCTCCAGTGGTCATGTATGGATGTGAGAGTTGGACTGTGAAGAAAGCTGAGTGCCAAAGTGTTGATGCTTTTGAACTGTGGTGTTGGAGAAGACTCTTGAGAGTGACTTGGATGGCAAGGAGATCCAACCAGTCCATTCTAAAGGAGATCAGCCCTGGGTTGTCTTTGGAAGGAATTACGGTAAAGCTGAATCCAGTACTTTGGCCACCTCATGCGAAGAGTTGACTCACTGGAAAAGACTCTGATGCTGGGAGGGATTGGGGGCAGAAGGAGAAGGGGACAACAGAGGATGAGATGGCTGGATGGTATCACTGACTCAATGGATGTGAGTCTAAGTGAACTCCGGGAGCTGGTGATGGACAGGGAGGCCTGGCGTGCTGTGATTTTGGGGGTCGCAAAGAGTTGAACATGACTGAGTGACTGAACTGAACTGAACTGAACACTTACATGTGGAATCTATTGGAAAAAAAAGAAAAAACATACAAAGTCATATCAACAGAGTAGAATAATGCTAGGGGCTGTAGTGTGGTTAGGGAGAGGTTGGTAACAAAGTATAAACTTTCAGTAGTAAGAATGTTAACTTCTGAGGGCCTACTGTGTAATATCTCTATGACAGTTGACTCACTGTATTATGTAACTGAAATTTGCTAAGAGAATAGTACTTCAGTGTTTTCAAACACACAAGAAGCTAAACATATGAGGTGATGAATGTATTAATTAACTATTTAAGGGAAAGCTATTCACAATGTGTACATATATTAATTCATCATGATGCACACTGTAAATGTCTTCCAATATTATTTGTCAATTATACCTTTGATAAAGATGAAACATTTTTAAATTACCAAGAAGCTCTTTGCATTCACATTTATAGTTTTGTTTCTGTTCTGTATTTCCTCCATATTGCATGCATGCATGCAAAGTCACTTCATCTGAATCTGTGTGACCCTATGGACAGCAGCCCACCAGGCTCCTCTGCCACAGGATTCTCTAGGCAAGAATACTGGAGTGGGTTGCCATTTCCATCTCCATTCTTCCATATTGCCTTTGCCCTTATGCATATGTGTTTGTCTTCTATGCTTCAGCTTCCTCATTTGTTAAATGAGAATACACATGGATTCAGCTCATAGAAAGTACTTAAAATGGTGACTAGGACAGAATAAGCACTCAGTTCAGTTCAGTTGCTCAGTTGTGTCCGACTCTATGAGACTCCGTGAATCACAGCACGCCAGGCCTCCCTGTCCATCACCAACACCTGAAGTTCACTCAAACTCACATCCATTGATTCCGTGATGCCATCCAGTCATCTCATTCTCTGTCATCCCCTTTTCCTCCTACCCCCAATCCCTCTCAGCATCAGAGTCTTTCCAATGAGTCAAATCTTCACATGAGGTGGCCAAAGTACTGGAGTTTCAGCTCTAGCATCATTCCTTCCAAAGACAACCTAGGGCTGATCTCCTTTAAGTGGACTGGTTGGCCCTTCTTGCAGTCCAAGGGACTCTCAAGAGACATCTCCAACACCACAGTTCAAAAGCATCAATTCTTCAGAGCTCAGCTTTCTTCACAGTCCAACTCTCATATCTATACATGACCACTGGAAAAACCATAGCCTTGACTAGACGGACCTTTGTTGGCAAAGTAGTATCTCTGCTTTTGAATATGCTATCTACATTGGTTAGAACTTTCCTTCCAAGGAGTAAACGTCTTTTAACTTCTTGGCTGCAGTCACCATCTGTAGTGATTTTGAAACAAATAAAGTCTGACACTGCTCCACTGTTTCCCCATCTATTTCCCATGAAGTGATGGGACCAGATGCCATGATCTTTGTTTTCTGAATATTGAGCTTTAAGCCAACTTTTTCACTCTCCTCTTTCACTTTCATCAAGAGGCTTTTTTGTTCCTCTTCACTTTCTGCCGTAAGAGTAGTGTCATTTACATATCTGAGCTTATTGATATTTCTCCTGGCAATCTTGATTCCACCTTGTGCTTATTTATTATAATTAACAGTATTATCA
>NW_024070540.1:0-11998 GCF_014754425.2 Oryx dammah
TGGCATTGAAACATGTATAATATCATATATGAAACAAATCGCCAGTCTAGGTTCGATGCATGATACTGGATGCATGGGGCTAGTGTACTGGGACGACCCAGAGGGATGGTATGGGGAGGGAGGGGGGAGGGGGGTTCAGGATGGGGAAGATGTGTATTCCTGTGGCAGATTCATGTTGATGTATGGCAAAACCAATACAATATTATAATTAACCTCCAATTAAAATAAATAAATTTATATTAAAATTAAGTAAATAACCAATAAAAAACAAACAAAAAAAGATTATGAGGATAGACATGATAAAAAAAACTATGCTTTTCAACACTAGAAATCAGTAACAATAAAAAGTAGAAAATTCAGAAACATATGGGAATTAAACTATACACTCCTAAATAATCAGTGGGTCAAAGAAATAAAAAAGGAACTTAAGAAGTATGTTGAAATGAATAAAAATGAAAACACATACCAAAACTTAACGGATACAGCTAAAAGCAGTACCCACAAAGACATTTATAGCAATAAATACTTATTTTATGGAAAAAATAAGATCTCAAATCAGTAACCTAACCTTCTACTTTAAGAAGCTGGAAAAAGACGAGCAAAATAATCCTAAAGCAGGGACTTCCGTGGAGGCACTGTGGATAGGAATCCAGCTGCCAATGTAGGGGATCCAGGGGATTCCACATTCTGTGGAGCAACTAAATCCGTGCACCACAAGAACTGAGCCTGAGCTCCAGAGACTGCAAGTCACAACTACTGAGCCCGTCAGATACAGCTACTGAGTCCCACATGCCTAGAGCCCATGTTCTGCAACTAGAGAAACCACTACAAGAAACCTGCACACCACAATGAAGAGTAGCCCCTGCTCACCACAACTAGAGAAAGTCCTTACAAAGCAACGAAGACCCAGTGTAGCCAGAAATAAATAAATAAAAGAAAAAAACCTAAAGTGAAAAGAAGTGGTAGATTAGAATGGAAATTAATGAAATAGAGAACAGAAAAATAATAAAGAAAATCAATTAAACAGAAAGCTGATTCTCTAAAGAAAGAAAGAAAGAAAATTGATAAAACTAGCTTTAGTAATCAAGGCAAAAGAGATGGGACTCACATGCTATAATTAGCAATGAAAGAAGGTACACTCCTACTGATCTTACGGAAATAAAAGGACCATCAAAAAATACTATAAAAACTGTAT
The DNA here is from genome assembly GCF_014754425.2 of Oryx dammah. Taxonomy (NCBI): domain Eukaryota; kingdom Metazoa; phylum Chordata; class Mammalia; order Artiodactyla; family Bovidae; genus Oryx; species Oryx dammah. Next base: position 1,196 of record NW_024070540.1, read on the forward strand.
GCTAACAAATTTGACAACTAGATAAAAGGGGAAAAGTCCTAGAAACACACAACTTCTAAAATTAACTCAAAAAGAAAAAGACAATCTGAATAGACCTATAACAAAGATATTAAATTGGCAAAAAAAAAAAAAAAAAAACCACTATCCAGAATGATCATTTAAACAGATGCAGAAGCAACTTTGACAATATTCAATAACCTCTTACAATGAAATTCTCAACACATTAGAAATGGAAAGAAATTATCTTAACATAATAAAGACCATACACAAAACCCACAATTAATATCATAGTGAACAACCTGAAAGCTTTCCCTGAAACTAAAAGATGAGGAATAAGGCAAGATGCCCATTCTTGCCACCTCTATACAATTCTGTACTGAGTCCTAGCCACAGCAATTACATGGGGGCAGAGGACGAGGAGCATCCAAATTTGAGAAAAAGAAGTAAAATTATTTCTGTTTGTAGATGAGACAATCTGATATAGAAAACCTTAAAGACTAAAGGTACACACACATACACACACACATCAAAAACAAAACAAAAAAAACCTGCTAGAACAAATGAATTCAGAAAAGTTGTAGGATACAAAATAAACATTAGAAAATCAGTTGTATTTCTATATGTTAAACAGCAAACTACCCAAAAAATAAAAAATCATTTGTAATAGCATTAAAAAGAATAAATGGCTTAGAAGTAAACTCAACTAATGAGGTGAAAGACATACTGGAATCTTCAAAACACTGATGAATGACATTAAAGAAGACACACATTAATGAAGAGGCTTCCTGTGCTCACAGATGGGAAGAATTAATACTGTTAAGATATTCTTATTACCAAAAGTGATCTACCAGTTCTGAGAAATGATTATTAAAATCTCGATTTTTTCACACTTAGAAAAAATATCCTAAAGTTCATATGAAACCACAAAGGACACAGAATGGGCAAAACAATCTTGAGAAAAAAGAACAAAGCTGGAGGCATCACACTTCCTGAATTTAAATATATTATAGAGCTATAGTAATTAAAACAGCATGTTACTGGCATGAAGACAGATAAACCAACCAGCCAAAATAGAGAGCCCAGAAATAAACTCACACATATACAGGGAACTCATCTTCAATAGAGGTATCAAGAATTTTGTTATTGCTGTTGCTCAGTCACTAAGTTATGTTTGACTCTTTGTGATTCCATAGGCTACAGCACACCAGGCTCCCCTATCCTTCACTATCTCCCAGAGTGTGTTCAGATTCATGTCCACTGAGTCGGTGATGCTATCCAACCATCTCATCCTCTGCCTTCTCCTTTTGCCTTCAATCTTTCCCAGCATTAGGGTCTTTTAAGATTTGGCTCTTCATATCAGGTAGCTAAAGTATTGGAGCTTCAGCTTCAGCATCAGTCGTTCCAATGAATATTAGGGACTGATTTCCTTTAGGATTGACTGGTTTGATCTCCTTGCAGTCCAAAGGACTCTCAAGAGTCTTCTCCAACACCACAGTTCAAAAGCATCAGTTCTTTGGAGTTCAGCTTTCTTTATGGAGCAACTCTCACATCCACACATGACTACTTGAAAAACTATAGCTTTGATGGACCTTTGTTGGCAAAGTAATGTCTCTGCTTTTTAATATGCTGTATAGGTTTGTTATCACTTTCCTTCCAAGGAACAAGTGTTTTCTAATTTCATGACTATAGTCACGATCTGTAGTGATTTTTTGGAGGCCAAGAAAATATAATCTGTCACTGCTTCCACTTTTTCCCCTTTTGTTTGCCATGAAGTGGTGGGACCGGATGCCATGATCTTAGTGTTTAATGTTGAGTTCAAACCAGTTTATTCACTCTCCTCTTTCACCCTCATCAAGAGGCTCTTTAGTTCCTCTTCATTCCTGCCATTAGAGGTGTACCATCTGTATATCTGAGGCTGTTGATATTTCCCCTGCCAATCTTGATTCTAGCTTGTGATATATCCAGCTTGGCATTTCACATGATGTATTCTGTATATACATTAAATAAGCAGGGTGGCAACATACAGCCCTTCCTATTCCTTTCCCAATTTGGAACCAGTCAGTTGTTCCATGTCTGGATCTCACTGTTGCTTCTTGACCTGCATGCAGGTTTCTCAGGAGACAAGTTAAGGTTGGCTGGTACTCCCCTCTCTTTAAGAATTTTCTGCAGTTTGTTGTGATCCACATAGTCAACGTCTTTGGCATAGTCAATAAATCAGAAGTAGATGTTTTTCTGGAATTCTCTTGCTTTTTCTAAGATCCAACAGATGCTGGCTATTTGATCTCTGGTTCCTCTGTCTTTTCTAAATCCAGCTTGTACATCTGGAAGTTCTTAGTTCATGTACTGCTGAAGCCTAGCTTGAAGGATTTTGAGTGTACCTTTGCTAGCATGTGAAATGAGCACAACTGTATGGTAGTTTGAACATTCTTTGGCGTTGCCCTTCTTTGGCATTGGAATGAAAACTAACTTTTTCCAGTCCTATGGCCACTATTGAATCTTGGAGGACAAAAGAAGCAGGGCAAAGGCTAATAGTTTTGTCAAGATAACACACTGGTCATAAACAAACACCCTTTTTCAACAACCCAAAAGATGACTCCACACATGGACATCACCAAATAGTCAACACGGAAATCAGATTATGTTCTTTGCAGCTGAAGATGAAGAAGTTCTATACAGTTAGCAAAAACAAGACCTGGAGCTAATAGTGGCTCAGATCATGAGCTCCTTATTTAAAAATTCAAGCTACAATTGAAGAAAGGGGAAACCACTAGGCCATTCAGGTATGACCTGAGGTAACAAATATATTCAAGGGATTAGATCTGATAGAGTGCCTGAAGCACTATGGATAGAAATTTATAACATTGTATAGGAGGCAGAGACCAAAACCATTCCAAAGAAAAACAAATGCAAGCAGACAAAGTCGTTGTCTGAAGAGGATTTATAAATAGCTGAAGAAAGAAGAGAAGTGAAAAGCAAAGGAGAAAGGGAAAGATAAACCCAACTGAATGCAGAGTTCCAGAGAATAGCAAGGAAAGATAAGAAGGCCTGCTTCAACAAACAATGCAAAAGAAGTAGAGGAAAACAAAGAATGGGAAAGACTAGAGATCTCTTCAAGATAATTGGAAATGCCGTGGGAGTATTTCATGCAAAGATGGGCATGATGAAAGACATAAATGCTAAGGACCTAATAGAAGCAGAGGAGATTAAGAGGTGGCAAGAATACACAGAAGAACTCTACAGAAAAGGTCTTAATGACCTGGATAACCACAATAGTGTGGTCACTCACTTAGAGCCAGACATTCTGGAGTGTGAAGTCAAGAGGGACTTAGGAAGCTTTACTAAAAACAAAGCCAGTGGAGGTGATGGAATTCCAGCTGAGCTACTTAAAATCCTAAAGGATGATGCTGTTAAAGTGCTGCACTCCATCAGTTCAGTTCAGTTCAGTCGCTCAGCTGTGTCCAACTCTTTGTGACCCCATGGACTGCAGCACAACAGGCTTCCCTGTCCATCACCAGCTCCCAGAGCTTGCTCAAACATGTCCATCCTTTTGGTAATGCCATTCAACCATCTCAGCCTCTGTCGTCCCCTTCTCCTCCTGCCTTCAATCTTTCCCAGCATCAGGGTCTTTTCCACAGTGAGTCAGTTCTTCACATCAGGTGGCCAAAGCATTGGCATGTCAGCTTCAGCATCAGTCTTTCCAATGAACTCCATATGTCAGCAAATTTGGAAACCTCAGCAATGGCCACAGGACTAGAAAAGGTCAGCTTTCATTCCAATCCCAAATAGGGGCAATGCCAAAGAATGGTCAAACTATAACCAACAACATGACAATACAGACTGAATTAATTTTTAACGTGGTGGCAAGGACTTCCTGGTGGTCCAGTGGTTAAGAATCCACCTGACAATGTGGAAGATACAGGCTTGATCCCTGGTCTGGCAAGATTCCACTTGCCTCAGGGAAAGTAAGCCTGTGTGCCGTCAATCTACTGAACCTTCGCTCTAAAGAAGCCCCCGTTTGCCACAACTAGACAAAGCTGGTGCACAGGAACCAAGACCCAGAGCAGCTAAAAATAAATAAATAAAAATTTTTTAATGGTAGAGATGGGGGGAGCAAAGGAAAATGAGCTAATTATACTAATTTCAAGAGTTTCTCTCTGTACTATGGTCAAGATCCAAATTTGATCCTGAGATATTTTTAGCTGCCAGGAATAGTAAAAACAAAAGTATGACAAGTGTTATAGTGCTCATTGCTAGAAATGAGGCAACATGTTAAGTTCACAAAAAATCCCTAAGTAAAGTGTGTAAGAAATAGCTGTCAGTCTGGATTCTTACATGCAAGAAACAGATGTCATCTCCAGCTAAGTCACTAAACAGATAGTGGGATGGCTCACAGAATCTACTATGAAGAACTCATATACAGACTCAGTAAGAAACCACACCACGAAAAATGAATGCAAGCATGTTTCAGAGTTGATATGGAGATAAAACTGCTCCTGCCAGTGCCGCTGGACACTGCCACTTCCACCGGCACAGCGAGTGCAGCTGGGCAGTGTATCTGGCAGCATCTGATTGGTAGAGCCGAGGTCACATGGCTGTGCTCCAGATGCAAGAGAGAAAGGGAAAGTAAGCATCTGGCACTGTTAGCTCCTAGAGCATACTCTACCCTATGAATCAAATAATCTGGGGGTAAGGAATTCCACCAAAACAGATGATATAAATCCAGACAATAACCCTAGCTGTCTTATGAATTTGCTCTATAATAAATGAAGTCCACCCTGGGAGGGGCTTAACAAAGAGACAGCTAATTGGTCCTTGTTTCATACTGACTTACTGATCTAACTATTCTCAATCCAATGATGTATTATAATCCTGCATTTATTTACCGTTTTCAGTGGAGGCTCTTAATACATACATGTTTGTAGTTTTAGTGAATCAATTTAACTTGGTCAAACCGTAGAACCCAGCATGCCTACAGGAGTGGCTATACTAGCAATCCTTCTTCTTATCTCAAATGGCTCTTAATAAAACTGAATCCATCAGTTAAAACAGCAAATGATTAGGTTAAGAACAAAAATATCAACATATAATAAACACTGTTTACCTTAAAATGAAATTAGCCATTATCCAAATAGAAACTGAAATTCCCACCAAAATATGAATTTCAAAAGTGACAGAGATACATATAAAGAACTGAAAATTGAAGTAATAAAAAAGCTACTGGGGAGAAGATTAATTCAACTACATGCATGACCATCTCAAAAGACAAAGTGAGCTCTGTTGTCTTCTTCCTGAGTAGTGACTGCAACTGATGAAGGAGGAGTCCATAATGGCCTGTTTCTTTCCATGGCACTGAGTGGAGGCTACTTTGCTGCTGCTGCTGCTGCTAAGTCACTTCAGTCATGTCCAACTCTGTGCAACCCCACAGATGGCAGCCCACCACGCTCCTCTGTCCCTGGGATCCTCCAGGCAAGAATACTGGAGTGGGTTGCCATTTCATTCTCCAACGCATGCATGCATGCTAAGTCGCTTTAGTTGTGTCTGACTCTGTGTGACCCCATGGACAGCAGCCCACCAGGCTCCTCTGTCCATGGAATTCTCTAGGCAAGAGTACTGCTTTGCTAGGTGACTTCAAATGTAGGCTATTTCAAAAGGTGGATTCAGGGACAACATATTTTTTTTAGAGTATGACTGCCAGTGAGCATGGGTGAGGCATGCTTAGGCTTGCTGCAGGATGATGATCCTTTGATTATACAGACAAATTAGCCTGAAACAAGTAACCTAAGACTGTCTCTCAAAAATCTCAAGGTCCAACTCTGAACCAGAATTTAAAATATCCTCTACTAGATAATATGTGGAAGTAGAAGGAAATGCTCCTGGAAAGAGAAGAGATGGAAAATATGAAGCTGAGTTTCTGGGAGAAGAAAGCCTTTTTCTGCTCGCAGAGCTGCTGTCTATTCCAGGGGCAGTTGGCCTTCTCTCTGTACCTTCATCAAAACTGCTTCTCTACTGCTCTTGCTTAACAAACCTAAATGCTGTGAGTCACTTTTACCAGCAATGTAGACAGGTCTTGGTAACTGCTGAACATCCTGAGCAAACAATCGTAACTCACCACAAAGAAAAAATATATACATTAAATACCATAGTAAGGATGAAGCAGAGAAAAAAAATTCAGGGCACAAAGAGAATTATCTGATAATGCATGAGACTGTTTTGGTTGATACTGCTGATTAATAAGGATTTATTTTTTAATGCCAAATTTTCAACACACAATTTTCTCAATTCACTTAGAACAATGCTGGATTTAGTACTATTCAGAGGTTGTTCTTTAACTGGAAACGGAAAATCGCTTAGAGCCAATATGAAATTTTGATTTACTTATTATTTATTAACTAATAGAAACCAAAGTTAAAATCAACATACCTTCAAAAAAAATACTGGTTTAGGCTGCTCGTATTTTTTCCCCAAATTTTCTGTTAGTATTTCTGATTATAATACACACATACACACACATACTGCCTTTTCCAAGAATATGGAAGACTAAGTAAAAGATGTGAAAATTTTTTACCATAGAAAGTTAGAAATGCTGACAAAGGTAGCACTCTGTTAAGTGCATAGATGTGATGTCAATATAGTGAAAGAGTTTCCAAAGGCCCCCAAAAAAGAAGGAACAGAAAAACAAAGCAGTGATAGAATGGGGACGGGGAGCATTAGTAATCTGACCTTAGCAATGAAGATTTGGATTTCTGCAATAGCCACTCACTGATGGAGATAAGACTTTGAGACTAAGAAAGCAAGACACTGGAAGTGAAATTCTCACACAGAACTGGATCTCTTAAATAGCTATAAACTGATGGCCAAGAAGTCGTAGGATATATGCATGAGAATGCATAAGATTGTGCCATTTGCTGCCATTAGTGGCTCTGAGTCGAGAGAAACACCTTGTGAGGAAGTCTGCCTTCAAGTTGGTTTGGTATTTACTTAGTTGTGTGGTCTGAGTACCTCCATATAAAGAAATTAACAAATTACAGACTAATCATTTGTGAGACCTGATAAAAACAGACAGAAGTTAGGAATTCCCTTGAGGTCCAGTGGTTGGGACTCCACACTTTTACTGCAGGGGGCATCCGGGTCAGGGAACTAGGATCCCACAGGCCACATAGCATGGCCAAAATAATTTTTTTTAATAAATAGAAAGAAAGAAGCAAAATGCTTTAGAAAGATTCACCTAAAACTCAGGCTACATAAGATTTTTATGGATAAAGCCCCATTTAAAATGAACTCATTTTCCAAAATACAAAGCTCAAAAGGGAACAATCTTCCATTAGAAATGTCAGCAAAGAGAAGTGAAAGTGAAAGTCACCCAGTCCTGTCCAACTCTTTGTGACCCCCATGGACTGTAGTCCATGGAATTCTCCAGGCCAGAATACTGGAGTGGGTAACCTTTCCCTTCTCCAGGGGGTCTTCCCAACCCAGGGATCGAACCAAGGTCTCCTGCATTGCAGGAGGATTCTTTACCAGCTGAGCCACAAGGGAAGCCCAAGAATACTGGAGTAGGTAGCCTATCCCTTCTCCAGAGGATCTTCCTGACCCAGCAATCAAACCAGAGTCTTCTGTGTTGCAGGTGGATTCTTCACCAACTGAGCTATCAGGGAGGAAGAGAGCCAGATCATATTCCTAAGAATGTGAGATAATGGAGAACTTAATTACATAAATCCTATTATAAAAATATTTTTGAACATAATGGAAAATATGCTTATATATATATAGAGAGAGAGAGAGAGGGAAATTTTTCTGGAGTTAAATTGTAAAGAAACTAATTATTTAGATCCAATTGCATAAAGGACTTTGAAAAAAAAAAAGAGCTGTATAACCAACAGTTGTTGGGCAGAAAATAATGACTGTAGTGATGGAAAACAGATCAGTGAATTGCCAGGGGTTAGAAGTGAGGGAAAGGTATAACTACAAAGCAGAGTTTTGGGAGTGAAGGAATTGTTTTGTATCCTGATTGTGGTTATGATTCACATGACTCTGTATAAGTGAATACACTGTATACCCACAAAAAATCAATTTTTCTGTATGGTAATTTAGAAATAAAAGATAAAGAAGAGTTGGAGGGACTTCTCTGGTGGTTTAGTTGTAAAGAATTTACTTGCCAATGCAGGAGGCAAGGGGTTGATTCTTGGCCCAGGAAGATCCCACATGCCTTGGAGCAACTAAGCCTGTGCACCACAACTACTGAGCCTGTGCTCTAGAGCCCAGGAGCTGAAACTACTGAGCCCAGATGCCACAACTAATGAAGCTCATGCACCCTAGAGCCTGTGCTCCATAGCAAGTGAAGCCACTGCAATCAGAGGTCTGCCTACTGCAACTAGAGAAAAGTCCTTGCAGCAGCAAAGACCCAGCACAGCCAAAAATAAATAAATAAATAAGTAATTTATAATTATTAAAAAGAATTGTTTTAAAATATACTTTGGAAAAGTAGAAATTTTTATATTTCTAAAATATACTTTAGAAAAATAGAAATGAAGGCTATAAAGATATAGCTATTAAAAAAAATCACTAGAAGGATTAAACAGCAGGTAAACACAATAGAAGACAGTTGGTCAACTGTAAGACAGACTTAAAGAAATTACCCAGAATGAGGAGGCGGTCCTAAGATGGTGGAGGAATAGGACGGGGAGACCACTTCCTCCCTCACAAATTCATCAAAAGAACACTTAAACGCTGAGTAAATGCCACAAAACAACTTCTGAATGCTGGCAGAGGACATCAGGCACCCAGAAAAGCAGCCCATTGTCTTCGAAAGGAGATGTTTTATCAACGGTGCTGTATAGAAGGAGAAGTCTTGAGACTACTGTAAAAATAAGACTTAAAATCAGAAGCAGGAGGCTTAAGTTCAAACCCTGAGAACACCAGAGAACTCCTGACTCCAGGGAACATTAACTGACAGGAGCTCATCAAACGCCTCCATACCTACACTGAAACCAAGCACCACCTAAGGACCAACAAGTTCCAGAGCAAGACATACCACACAAATTCTCCAGCAACACAGGAACACAGCCCTGAGCTCCAATATACAGGCTGCCCAAAGTTACTCCAAAACCACTGACATCTCATAACTCATTACTGGATACTTCATTGCACTCCAGAGAGAAGAAATCCAGCTCCACCCACCAGAACACCAACACAAGCTTCCCTAACCAAGAAACCTTGACAAGCCACCTGTACAACCCCACCCACAGTGAGGAAATTCCACAAGAAAGAGAACTCCACAAACTGCGAGAATACAGAAAGGCCACGCCAAACTCAGCAATATAAACAAGATGAAGAGACAGAGAAATACCCAGCAGGTAAAGGAACAGGATAAATGCCCACCAAACCAAACACAAGAGGAAGAGATAGGGAATCAACCTGATAAAGAATTCCAAATAATGATAGTGAAAATGATCCAAAATCTTGAAATCAAAATGGAATCACAGATAAACAGCCTGGAGACAAGGATTGAGAAGGTGCAAGAAAGGTTTAACAAGGACCTAGAAGAAATAAAAAAGAGTCAATATATAATGAATAATGCAATAAATGAGATCAAAAACACTCTGGAGGCAACAAATAGTAGAATAACAGAGGCAAAAGACAGGATTAGTGAATTAGAAGATAGAATGGTAGAAATAAATGAATCAGAGAGGGGAAAAAAAAACGAATTAAAAGAAATGAGGACAATCTCAGAGACCTCCAGGACAGTGTTAAACGCCCCAACATTTGAATCATAGGAGTCCCAGAAGAAGAAGACAAAAAGAAAGACCATGAGAAAATACTTAAGGAGATAATAGTTGAAAAATTCCCTAAAATGGGGAAGGGAATAATCACCCAAGTCCAAGAAACCCAGAGAGTCCCAAACAGGATAAACCCAAGGTGAATCATCCCAAGACACATATTAATCAAATTAACAAAGATCAAACACAAAGAACAACTATTAAAAGCAGCAAGGAAAAAACAACAAATAACACACACGAGGATTCCCATAAGGATAACAGCTGATCTTTCAACAGAAACTCTTCAAGCCAGGAGGGAATGGCAAGACATACTTAAAGTGATGAAAGAAAATAACCTACAGCCCAGATTACTATACCCAGCAAGGATCTCATTCAAATATGAAGGAGAAATCAAAAGCTTTACAGACAAGCAAAAGCTGAGAGAATTCAGCACCACCAAACCAGATCTCCAACAAATGCTAAAGGATATTCTCTAGACAGGAAACATAAAAAGGGTGTATAAACTCGAACCCAAAACAATAAAGTAAATGGCAGCTGGATCATACTTATCAATAATTACCTTAAACGTAAATGGGTTGAATGCCCCAACCAAAAGACAAAGACTGGTTGAATGGATACAAAAACAAGACCCCTATATATGCTGTCTACAAGAGACCCACCTCAAAACAAGGGACACATACAGACTGAAAGTGAAGGGCTGGAAAAATATTTTCCATGCAAATAGAGACCAAAAGAAAGTAGGAGTAGCAATACTCATATCAGATAAAATAGACTTTAAAACAAAGGCTGTGAAAAGAGACAAAGAAGGACACTACAAAAAAAAAAGGACACTACATAATGATCAAAGGATCAATCCAAGAAGAAGATATAACAATTATATATGTACCCAACATAGGAGCACTGCAATATGTAAGACAAATGTTAACAAGTATAAAAGGGGAAATTAACAATAACACAATAATAGTGGGAGACTTTAATACCCTACTCACACCTATGGATAGATCAACTAAACAGAAAATTAACAAGGAAA
>NW_024070541.1:0-353 GCF_014754425.2 Oryx dammah
GGTCCTGACTTACTTTACACCTCCAAGAAACACCTCTGCACCCACATCTAAGTCCCTGCCATAAACCAGGCTGGGTCCTGCACGTATTCAAGGCCTCTACCAACATAGCTGAGCCTGCATCTGACTCTCACGCTAGTTCCTGGCCTTATTCGACCCAACGGCAAGCAGTCCTGAGCCGACAAGTAGCTCGATGCCTGGGAACTATGGTGTGTACCGCTATTGTTCAGTCCATCAGGAAACAGAGGTGACCCCACATCCCACTCGCTACACTCAAGAAGGCTGGGTCATGCCTTTGAGCAAGACCCTGACAAACAATCCTGCCCCTAGGACACGAGGTCCCTGCAGTGAACCAG
>NW_024070541.1:453-7713 GCF_014754425.2 Oryx dammah
GCTGGATCCTGGGCTTGTTCAAGCCCCTGAAAAGCACTCCTGAGCCCACATCTAGGTCCCTTCGCTGACCTAGGCTGATCTTGAGATTGTTCAGATCTGGAGAAACACGTGTGACCCACATACGGTCCCTGCACTGAACCAGGTTGGGCCCTGTCCTTGCACAAGCCCTCGACAAATATTCCACAACCCACATTTCAGTCACTCTACGGATCCAGACTGGGTCCTGGCCTTCTTCAAGACCCACACAATCGCTCCTGGGCCCACATCACAGTCCCTGAACTGAATTCTGCTGTATCGTGAACTGGTTCCATGCCCTGACCAACACTCTTCAGCCCATATCTCACTCCCAGGACTCACACATGCTGGACCCTGCCTTTAGTCAAGCCCTGACCAACCCTCCTGAGCCCACAATGTCATCTCTGCACTGACCTAGGATAGGTCCTGCAATTGTTCAAGGTGCTGGCCAACACTGCTGAGCCTTCTCTCTGAATCTCAGGCTATGCCTGGCCATATTCAAGCAACTGACCTACAATCCAGAGCCCACAACTCACTGCATGACTCTGAACTAGGATGTGTCCTTGAGTCCTGCCCTTGTTCATTCCCTCCAGGAAACATTCCCGATCTGGCATCTCACTTGCTGCACTGAAAAATGTCTACGTGCCTTTGTGTCAGACCCCAACAAACACTCCTGAGCCCAGATTTCGATCCCTATGCGGACAATGCTTGGTTCTGCCCTTGTTCAAGGTCAAAAGAAATTTCTATGAGCCCGCATCTAAGTCCCTGTACTGATTGAGGCTAAGGTCTGCCCATCTTGAAGCCTCAACGGACACTGCTGAATTGATATCTAAGGACCTGCACTGACCCAGCCTGGGTCCAGGCCTTGTGCAAGACCCTGGTAGACACTGCCGAGCCCCCTCCCAGTCGCTGCACCTAACCAGGTTTGGTCGTGCCCTTCTTCAACCCCGACAAATACGCCCGAGCCTCATTTGGGTGCTTACCCGGACCAGGCTCCATCCTGCCATTCTACAAGTCCACAACAAATACTTCTGAACCCAAGTCTCGGTCTCTGCACTGAACCAACCTAGCTTCTTCCCGCATGCAATCACTGACAGACAACTCTGAGCCCAAATGGTGGGTTCTGCATGGAACGAGGCTAAGTGCTTCCCATGTTCATGACCCCTAATATCAGGCCTGAGCCAATATCTTGAGTCTGGCACTGAAGCATTTTGTAGGCTGCCCCTGTTGCATCCCTGCAAATGCTCCTAAGCCCACATCCTGGACCCTGCACTGACCCGGCAGGGACCTGCGTTTGTTCAAGCCCCCAACAAACACGCCTGAGCTCACATCTGGGTTCTGGCTCTGAGCCATGCTGGGTCGTGACTTTGTTTACGCCCCCGAGAAACACCTCTGTGCCCGCATCTAAGTCCCTGCCATGAACCAGGCTGGGTCCTGAACTTATTCAAGGGCCCTACCACCATAGCTGAGCCTGCATCTGACTCTCATGCTAGTTCCCAGCCTTATTCAAGCCCCCGGCAAGCATTCCTGAGCCGACAAGTAGCTCCATGCCTTGGAACTATGGAGTGTACCACCATTGTTCATTCCCCCAGGAAATACTAGTGATCCCATATCCCACTCACTGCACTCAAGAAGGCTGGGTCAAGCCTTTGAACAACAAGCCGACAAACACTCCTGAGTCCGAGGAGACTAGGTCCCTGCAGTGAACCAGGCTGAATCTTACAGTGGAGAAAGCCTCAGACAAACACTCCTCAGCGCATATCTGTTGTCGAAGTTTCTGAAAAATACTCCTGGGCCCACCTCTAGGTCCTTGCACTGAATCAGGCTGAGTCCTGCCCTTGTACAAGATACCGACAACACTCCTTAGCACACATTTGTGTCCCTGAATGGAACCAAGCTGGATCCTGCACTTGTTCAAGCCCCTGAAAAATGACACCTGAGCCCATATCTAGGTCCCTTCGCTGACCCAGGCTGGTCTTGTACTTGTTCACATGCGGAGAGTCAAGCGTGACCCACATACGTCACTCTACTGAACCATGTTGTGTCCTGAACTTGCACAAGCTCTTGACAAATATTCAGGAGCCCACATTTTGGTCCCTCTTCTGATTCAGACTGGGTCCTGGCCTTCTTCAAGCCTCAGACAATCACTCCTGGGCTCACATCACATTCCCTGAACTGAACTCTGCTGGGTCCTGCACTGGTTCCATGCCCCGTCCAACACTCTTGAGCCCATATCTCACTCCCAGGACTCACTCATGCTGGACCCTGCCTTTAGTCAAGGCCCGACAAACACTCCTGACCCACAACATCGTCTCTGCTCTGACCTAGGATGTGTCCTGCACTTGTCAAGGTGCCGGCCAACACTACTGAGCCTCTCTCTGACTCTCAGGCTAGGGCTGGCCATATTCAGGCACCTGACCTACAATCCTGAGCCCACAACTCGCTCCATGACTCTGAACTAGTGTGTGTCCTTGTGTCCTGCCCTTGGTCAGTCCACCCAGGAAACACTCCCCATCGAGCATCACACTCACTGTGCTGAACAAGGATTGACGTGCCTTTGTGCAAGGCCCTAACAAAAACTCCCGAGCCCACATTTCAATCCCTAAGTGGACAATGCTCTGTCCTGCCCGTGTTCAAGACCACAAGAAGTACCCCTGAGCCTGCATCTCGGTCTCTGTACTGAACGAGGCTAAGGTCTGTCATCTTGAAGCCTCAACAGATACTCCTGAATAGAAATCTAAGGGCCTGCACTGACCCAGGCTGGGCCCAGGCCTTGTGCAAAACCCTTGCCAAAACTTCTGAGCCTCCCTCCCTGTCTCCACACCAAATCATGCTAGGTCCTGCCCTTCTTCAAGGCCACGACAAATACTTCTCAACACACTTCTAAGTCACTGCTCTGAACCAGGCTAGCTTCTTCCGATGTGCAAGAAATAACAGACAACCCTGAGCCCAAATGTCAAGTCTTGCACAGCACCCCAGCAAATGCTCCTGAGCCCACACCCTGCACCCTGCACTGATCCCGGGGAGGCTCTGCCTTTTTTCAAGCCCCCGACAAACACTCCAGAGCTCACAACTCTGGTCCGGCACTGACCATACCAGGTCCTGCCTTTCTTTACGTCCCCGAGAAACACTCCTGCGTCCGCATTTCTGTCCCTCCCATGAACCTGGCTAGGTCCTGTAGATATTCAAGGCAGCAACCAACATGCTTGAGTCTGTATCTGACTCGCATGCTAGTTCCTGGCCTTATTCGAGCCTCTGGCAAGCAATCCTGAGATACAAGCAGCTCCATGCCTCGGAACTATGGTGTGTACCGCCAGTGTTCAATTCCCAAGAAACATGGGTGATCCCATATCCTGCTCGCTACACTCAAGAAGGCTGGGTCATGCCTTCGAGCAAGACCCCAACAAACACTCCTGAGCCCTAGGACACTAGGTCACTGCAGTGAACATGGCTGAATCTTGCACTGGACAAAGCCTCCGGCATACACTCCCCAGTGCACATCTGTTGTCGAAGCTTCTGAAAAATACTCCTGGGCTCACCTCTAGGTCCATGCAGTGAATCAGGCTGGGTTCTGCCCTTGTGCATGACACCTACAACACTCCTTAGGGTACATTTGTGTCCCTGAATGCAACCAAGCTGGATCCTCCGCCTGTTCAAGCCCCTAAAAACGACTCCTGAGACTGACCTAGGCTTGTCCTGCACTTGTTCAGATCGGAGAGACACGCGTGAGGCCACATATGGTCCCTGCATTGAACCAAGCTGGGTCCTGTACTTGCACAAGCCCTCGTCAAATATTCCGGAGCCCACATTTTGGTCCCTCCACTGATCCAGACTGTGTTCTGGACTTCTTCAAGCCCCAGACAATCGTTCCTGGGCCCACATCACGGTCCCTGAACTGAATTCTGCCGGGTCCTGAACTGGTTCCATGCCCTGACCAACACTCTTGAGCCCATATCTCACTCCCAGAACTCATGTAGGTTGGACCCTGCCCTTAGTCAAGCCCCAACAAACATTCCTGTGCCCACAGTGTTGTCTAAGCACCGATTTAGGATGGGTCCTGCCCTTGTTCAATGTGCCGGCCAACACTGCTGAGCCTCTCTGACCCTCTGGCTAGTCCTGGCCATATTTATACCACCGACCTACAATCCTGAGCCCACAACTCGCTCCCTATCTCTGAACTAGGGTGTGACCTGCCTTTGGTCAATCCCCATAGGAAACACTCCCAATCCAGCATTGTACTTGCTCCACTGAGCAAGGCTCAACCTACCTTTGTGCAAGACCCCAACAAATGCTCCCGAGCCCACATTTCGATACCTATGTGGACCTTGCTCAGTCCCCACCTTGTTCAAGACCACAAAATACCCCTGAACCCACATCTCGGTCCCCGTACTGAACCAGGCTAAGGTCTGCCCAATTGAAGCCTCAACAGATACTCCTGAATAGACATCTAAGGACCTGCAGTGACCCTGGCTGGGTCCAGGCCTTGTGCTGCTGCTGCTAAGTCACTTCAGTCGTGTCAGACTCTGTGTGACCCCATAGACGGCAGCCCACCAGGCTCCCCCGTCCCTGGGATTCTCCAGGCAAAAACACTGGAGTGGGTTGCCATTTCCTTCACCAACTCATGAAAGGGAAAAGTGAAAGTGAAGTCACTCAGCCATGTCTGACTCCTAGAGACCCCATGGACTGTAGCCTACCAGGCTCCTCCACCCATGGGATTTTCCAGGCAAGAATACTAGAGTGGGGTGCCATTGCCTTCTCTGCCCGTTGGCTGAATGCAAGACCCTGAAAACACTCCTGAGTCTTCTCTCAGTCGATGCACCAAACCAGGCTGGGTCCTGCCTTTCTTCTACACCGTCCAATACTCCTGAGACTCATTTCAGTGCTTACCCGGACCAGACTCGTCCTGCCGTTCTTCAAGCCACAACAAATACTTATGAACCCTCGTCTCAGTCTCTGCACTGAACCAGGCTAGCTTCTTCCCACTTGCGAGCACTGACAGACAACCCTGAGCCCAAATATCTGGTCTTGCATGGAATGAGGATAAGCCCAGCCCATGTTCATGACCCCTAATAAAGGCCTGAGCCAAGAGGTTGAGCCTGGCATTGAAGCATTTTGGGTACTGCCCCTGTTGCCCCCCAGCAAATGCTCCTGAGCCCACATCCTGGGCTCTGACCTGAACCTGCCTTTGTTCAAGTCCCAGACAAACAGTCCTGAGTTCTCAACGCCGTTCTGGCTCTGAACCATGCTGGGTCATGCCTTTGTTTATGCCTCCGAGAAACACTCCTTCCTCTGCATCACTGTCCCTGCCATGAGCCAGGCTGGGGCCTGCACTTATTCAAGGCCCTGACCAACATAGAACTGACTCTCATGAGAGTTCCTGGCCTTATTCAAGCCACCGGCGAGCAATCCTTAGCCGACAAGTAGCTCGATGCCTCGGAACTACGGTGTGTACCGCCATTGTTCAGTCCCCCAGGAACTGGTGATCCCACATTCCACTCGTTGCACTCAAGAAGGCTGGGTCATGCCTTTGAGTAAGACCCCGATAAATACTCCTGAGCCCTAGGACACTAGTTCCCTGCAGTGAACCAGGCTGAGTCTTGCACTGGTAAAGCCTCTGGCAAACACTCCCCAGTGCACATCTGTTGTCCCAGCTTCTGATCAGTACTCCTGGGCCCACCTCTAGGTCCGTGCCCTGAATCAGGCTGGGTCCTGCGCTTGTGCATGACACCTATACCACTCCTTAATGCACATCTCTCTCCCTGAACGAAACCATGATGGATCCTGAGCTTGTTCAATCCCCTGAAAATGACTCCTGAGACCAAATCTAGGTTCCTTCGCTGGCCCAGGCTGCTCCTTCGCTTGTTCTGACCCAAGATACATGTGTGAGGCCACATATGGTCCCTGCACTGAACCAAGCTGGGCCCTGTACTTGCACAAGTCCTCAAGAAATATTCTGGAGCCCACATTTCAGTCCCTCTACTGATCCAGATGGGTCCTGGCCTTCTTCAAACCCCAGACAATCGCTCCAGGGCCCACATCGTGGTCCCTGAACTGAATTCTGCTGGGTCCTAAACTGGTTCCATGCTGTGACCAACACTCTTGAGGCCATATATCACTCCCAGAACTCATGCAGGTTGGACCCTGCCTTTAGTCAAGCCCGAACCAAGAGTCCTGAGCCCACAGATCATCTCTGCACTGGTGCTTGCACATTGGAAGAATCTAGCCTGATTCAGTGTAAGACCAAGACGTGGATTCAAAAGTATTTGAATATGTGGGTCCTGCCCTTCTTCAACTTGCTGGCCAACACTGTTGAGCTTCTCTTTGACTCTCCGGCTATTCCTGGCCATATTCAAGCCAACAACCTGCAATCTTGAGCCCACAGCATGCTCCCTGACTCTGAACTAGCATGTGTCCTGCCCTTGGTCAGTCCCCATAGGAAACACTCCCAATCCGGCATCGCACTTGCTGCACTGATCAAGGCTCGACATGCCTTTGTGCAAGATGCCAACAAATGCTCTCAAGCCCACATTTCAATATCTCCATGGACCATGCTCGGTCCTGCCCTTGTTCAAGACCATGAAATAACCATGAGCCCACCTCTCGGTCCCTGTCCTGGAGCAGGCTACATTCTGCCCATCATGAAGCCTCAATGGATACTCCTGAATTGACATCTTAGGACCTGCAGTAACCCAGGCTGGGTCCAAGCCTTGTGCAAGACCCTTGCAAACACTCCCGACCTCCATCCAGCCTGCTGCACTGAACCAGGCTGAGTCCTGCCCTTCTTCCACTCCGTTAAAATGCTTCTGAGTCTCCTTTCGGTACTTATGCTGACCAGGCTGGGTCCTGTCCTTCTTCAAGGCCACATGAAATACTTCTGAATCCACGTCTCGGTCTTGCACTGAATCAGGCTAGATTCTTCCAATGTGCAAGCACTCACTGACAACTCTGAACCCAAATGTCAGGTCTTGCAAAGAATGAGGCTAAGTGCTACCCATGTTCATGACCCCTAATACAGGCCTGAGCCAACATCATAAGCATGGCACTGAAGAATTTGGGAGCTGCCCCTGTTGCACTGCAGCAAATGCTCCTGAGCCCACATCATGGGCCCTGAACTGAACCTGGATGGGCCCTGCCTTTCAAGCCCCCAACAAACTCTACTGAGCTCACATCTCGGTCCCTACAATGAACCATGCTGGGTCCTGCCTTTGTTTACGCCCCTGAGAAACACTCCTGCACCCGCATCTC